>NC_089322.1:12339677-12377177 GCF_036669915.1 Pocillopora verrucosa | reverse complement strand
AGATGGTTCTGTTGAGTGTATTGACTTCAACTAGCGCGCTGATTGGAAAGAGCTCACTACAGGTCTTCTCCACGCATGAAGAAGTGCGGAATCTTTTCGTTGTTGTGGTCTCCCCTTCAGGTTCTGGGAAAACACCTGCGTGCCATTTAGGATGTATCGATCCTATCGTGGAACATTTCGGGCCTAAAATAAACAAAAACCTTCGTTATCGATGACGCGTCGAGTAATGGCCTGTTCAACCACTTCACTACGGGCAATACCAACCCTATCATCTGTATCGACGAGGCCCACTCATTTCTAACGAGGATTACGAGTTTATCGAAAGGTCCTCAAGCGAATCTGACCATGGAACGGCTATGCAAGTGTTACGACGGCGATTGCTGGTACGTGCTGAAGGGCAACAAGGGTAAGCGTACAGGGGTCCCGTCGGCACGAGTCTCGTTCCTTGCGTTCACTACCCCAAAGCAGTTCCTCGAAACGGTTTGCCCGAAGATGTTGTCTGCCGAAAATGGCCTGGCCGAGCGAGTGCTTCTTTTCTACCACAATAAGGAGGAGAAAGACTCGGAGGTAATGGCCCAGCATTGCGAAGAGCTGGATAATTATCCTATCCAGTCTCAGTAGTGCTTGAGCAAATTTACGTAGAACATAACAATGTTCCAACAGAAGTACTCCCTGAGTGCAAGTGCCCGTGAGGCTTTCCTCAGATTCGCTAAGCCTCAAGATAAGTTGCCAAGCACACAAGGGGCCAGCGTGGAAGGAAGGAAAGGAAGCCAACTGCAACAATTCTAAGCGAAACAAACACGTCCTCCGCCTTGCTCTTAGCATGTATGTACTATATGATCACCTGAGGACAGCCATAAATTTGGAGACAGGGGTAACAGTCATAAAATTGCCTTGGAAACACTAAACATGGCAATCGCTCTTGTCCAAAGCCTCGAGATTTACAAGGGAATTTCGCACACTGTGAGTAGTAAAATATTGCACATGTACTTGTATGACTAGTTTCTTTGCTTGCTCTTATCGGTTATAAAACTGTTTTCTTTCCAGTAGTTTTCATACCCAAAAAAGTCTTCTGGGGAGGAGGGGAAGAAACATTTCTAGAACCACACACTCATTTTTTGGGGTATTAATTTTGGCATTTGAAAGGACCAGGTTTACAACTGTGACAACATCAATAATAGCAAGTTCAATACTGTACTTACAATTTAAGAATAAGAATGAAAACTTCTCCTGTGCTAACATTGTATCAAACTCTTGGTTATGGAACAAGGAAGCCAACATTCATGCGACCAGAATTACTCCATTTTTGTAGAAATTTTTATGTGTGCCCAGTCCTCCAAGGTGTCAAAACTTAAAAAAGAAATTCATTTTTTAAACCTCCCTGAGTGCCCTTGTGCATTTACACGTATGAATTAAGAAAGAAAAGGTATTTGCCATTTACCAGACCATGAAAATATAAACTCCAACTCAAAGTAAAATAATTTCAACTTATAGTGTTTCTAAATTTACCTTTATTGTAGGCCAGCAAAATTAATGGCTCTGCTAAGGTGATAAACGTGGGTGTGGCAAATGAGGTTATTACCCCTAGAATCTTAACAATGAAAGGGCCATGCACAACTGCCTGCCGCATCAACACAAGCTTTTCCTTGCACTGCCATCCAAATGTCAATCTGGTCCAAAAGTCCATGCAAGATCTCGCAGCTGCTGGTCATGGCATATTTAAAGTCATTAACAAACTGAAATTTTTTTATAAAATGCTGCCCATTGATGACCTTCAGCAGAAACTGACCAAATATGACATCTCTGCACAAGACTACAGAACAACATTCCTGAGGGATGATGACAGGCTTACTGCTGCAAGCAATATCTTCACAATGTCAGAGGGTCATCCATTTCAAGCTGGACTCAATGCCTTTAGAGAGAGAGAAACATTGCCACCACTGCTTTAGCTGAAAAGAATGTTAAAACAACACTGTTACATGAAATTATTATGAACAACTTTAATAGAGATTTAATTGAGAGAAATTGAGAATACATGTACCTTTCAATTGATATTTATCTGAGGGAAATTGAGAATACTGTTAAATAGACATTTATTTAAGAGAAATTATGGAAGACATTGTGTAGGTTTAGAAAATATCCATACTACCCCCACAGATGGGGTTTAGAAATTCCAGGACAAGAGGGTAGGGTCTGAGAGACCCAAAATTTCAAAGCAATGTATGAAGCTAAATTGGAATTTCTGGAGGGTTGGTGGGGTTATAGGGAAGATACCTTTCGGGCTGGGGATATAGATAATTATATTCTGGAACTACGCATTCACTTGAGAGAAAATATTAATACCTGTAAATTGAGACATTTAATTGAAAGAAATTACAAACTACCTTTGAATAGAAACTGAGAAATTATAAATACCTAAAAATAGAGACATTTTAGAGAAAGAAAGTAAAGAGACATTTACTTAAAAGAAAATAGTTGAATACCAAAAAAACAACATTTGTTATAAAATGTTACAGTCTTAAAATATGTTTGAATAATACAATGCAGTTACCTGACACTTAACATGTTATTCATTACAGATCCCATTTATACAGTTCTGGTTGTTAAATCGAATCTTTGCTAAAATTGAAACAAGCATAATTGATAAAGATGTTTATTTAAGTTACAGTTGAAATGCTACAGGTATTATGCATTATACAACCAAACAATGAAACAATACCCTTGATTCAAACTATGGACATGTTTGAATAGAGTGATTTCATAAGGGAAAAAGCAAATATGAGATTCTAATTCAATTTTTAGAATTTTATACAAAAGTCACACAGAAAAGTGATTCATTGCTGTCGTAATATGCCTGCATGCCCATTTACAGGACAATCATTCCAATTACATTTAAATTTGTGTTGCATAGAAATTGCAACATATTGATATATCATGCATTATCATACTTAAATTTGATAAGGAAAAAATAAACAACTATAATGTATACCACACTAAGTCAACAAACATTTATGCCTGCTGATTGACTTTTACCATTTCAAAAATCCCAAACAGTTCTGAAATTTGAATTGAGTGCCAAAAATTGAAATAGACACAAAGTCGAATTTAAAAATGTTGTGCATCATGTGTGCTATGGAACCTCCACTTTGGGCATGGCACACCTCCACAAGGAGATGCTTTTCCTGGTCCCGGTAAAATGCTCAGACACACCTCTATAAGGAGATTGGGACACTTTGAGTGCTGCAAGTGCTGTTTCAACCCCCATTAAGGGGACAACTACTAAGCTGCTAATGATTAAAATGCCACCAAAGACACTGAGTTGTTCCAGTTTCTGCATACCTTTCAAAATAAATATGAACATACTTTGTATTTTTATTGTACATTAATTCTGCACTTATTGACAGGTTATTGCAGCAGTTGTCTACAAGTAGCAAGTCAAATCACAATTTAAAAAAGTCCAAGGTTGCTATCAAAAGCTTATGTCATGCATTTTTGGTTGCTTTAATAGATGGCTGCTTTGAAGGGAATAAAACAGGTATTTTTGTTCAAGTGGTTAATTGTAAACTAAACTCCACCCACCCTCTATTGGAGGAACACAGGTATATTTATGGGACACTTCACAGTCCTGGGGGTGCCCTCTTAATGAAGGTTCCACCCTATCATTGACAAATAATCTGGCCCAGGTTGTTCAAATCTGGGTTAAGATAACCCATGGTTAGCATGGAATTTGATTTCAGGTCTGAAAGCTGTAAATCCAGTTCAAAGCTTTTTGCTTGTAATTTGATCAATGGATGTTCAAAAAAGAATAGGGAAAAATTTCTCTAAAAGGCTTTGGAAAAAAGAAATATAGAAACCTGCATTAAAATTTAACCCTGGGCTAGCACTAATCGGCCTTTGAACAACTGGGCTCAGGTGATTTTCTTGTGCAATCTGGAGAATAATAAGCACTCAGAAAATTTTCAAATATATCCCTGCGGGCTAGTGTTATTTTGTGCTTGTTTTTAACATGAGGTAATATTCGAAAAAACACTTTAAATGGATCCCATAGTATGATATCACGTACTACATAATCTTCAGGATTACTGGATGTTGGCCTTCTCTGATCACTCCCGATAACCACACCATGTTGCCACCATATTAAATTCACATTCGATTCAGATGAATGAACGCTCAAAACAAGCTGTATAAATCTGTAACTTGCTTCCGAAATTGGCATGTTGTAGGCGTAGGAGCAGTCCAAGATGTTGAAAGCCACAAAAAGATACACAACTTTGGTAAAACACTTAATTTCTTGTGATAAAACTACGAATTTATCAAACCGTTCGACACAATAAATCTCTGACTAATGGGAAATACAGCTGGCGAAGGTATATGTGAGCCCGCACCATGGGGCTTTTTACTTCCGCTTGAACCGGAAATGAAAACAAAAACGTGGAACCAAGAGAACCAGAAGAACTAAGAGAACCACGAGGACCACGAGAACCACGAGAACCACGAGAACCACGAGGACCAAAAAAACCAAGGAAACCACGAGAACCACAAGAACGAGAAATACACAATTACCGTTACTAAGAGTTAAATTATGTGGAGTCAGATAGTACAAGAACCACAAGAACCAGAGAACTACCGAGAACTACACAATTACCGTGATTCAGTGATAGATTTATGCGAAATCCGATAGTAAGCGATTCATGACGTCAGCTGTGGCTATTACACCGGAGATCTGCCAAAAAAAGTCACAAGCATAAATAATAGACTGTTATCTTAAAAAAATCACACTTACCTTACGCAAGGCAACAGGTTAATTTTATTTGTATGTTACTCGCTTTACCTTTTACCGACTTGTCGAACGTGACAATCGACATTCGTTTACGCTGCATCCGTGTATTTGTTGTTATAGAAACGAACAACGCTTCCCTCTGTTGTGAGTAAGAAACGAGTACATACCAAACGAACAACGCTTCATTTTTTTGTCAGAAACGAAGAACGCTTCCCTTCGTTGTTAGAAACGAACAACGCTTTTAGAATCGTTACTCAAACATATTTCAATTCCGAGCATACGATCGATTTCTGTGTGGTCAAAGTCTTCATGGTATTGATAGAAACCAAGAAAAAGTTTCTCAAGCTTACGAAACGTCCGTGAGTAAGAAACGATAACATATTAAACGAACAGCGCTGCATTTTGTTGTTGGAAACGAAAAACGTTTCCCTTTGTTGTTAGGAACGAACAACGCTTTAAGAATCTTCTGGTGTTTTCGGAAACAAAGAGCGCTTTAGTGATAAAAATTTCTCCACTTTATTGCCTATTAACAGTCTGAAATTCTGATCTTTTTAGTATTTGTTTCTTCGGACTTGACTTTTTTTTCGGGCGACATAACTAAAATTTCGGGCAACATGACTTAGGTTTCGGGCGACATGACTTCGGGCGAGATGACTCTCAGGCGACTTGACTGTAAAACCGTTTAAACACTCATACTTTAGAGGCATCTGCTTCCTAAGCTGCACGGAACACCTCATCTTGTTTACTCTGGAAAGCTCGTGATTCCAAAATCTTCCTCCTAGCGGTAATCAAGTAAGTTCAGAGACAATGAGCACATTATAGGGTAACACAAGATCATTTGAAATAATTATAAATTGACCACTGTAAAGAGTTTCTAAGCATGCCTTTCGAGCGTTAGCCCTTCTTCAGGGTGTAGTTGATTATCAATCGTTGGAACAGTCAACAGAAGGTAGTGCTAAAGGAATTGTGGGTAGCACTCGTTACGTAAACTATGCTTTGTTACAAAAGAGGAAATAAAAGTTTGGCGACAGGATTTACAACATAGACACTGAAACTCCTTACCTTTTCAGGCGGATTGGGTATTGTCTTAGCTGAGATGAGACTATTTATCGTTTCACATTTCCTGATCTATCTTTCTGTGATCCAATACTCAGGTAAGTGACTGTCCGACAAGATTAAATTATGTTAACTGTGTAAGTGCTAAATTAGAGATGTGTCAGTTCAAAGATAGATCGATCCTCATCCAGTGTATGGCTAATCCAAAGACACAGCCGCCTTTTAAAAGATCGCGGCTCTTTCGAGAGATAAGGCGAAACCAAATAACAAAGTAGTCGGGAACCGTTGCAGCTATCGAATGCTTTGGCATTCAGCTGTGTGTGCAAACAGAAACTATCAAGAGGCCTGTCGTTCAAATTTACATAAGTTCGCCTATCATTACGCTTTGTAATTAATTATGTTTGCTGTCGGAAGCCAGAGAGGCTGTCTTAAAATTGCAGCCGATCATCATATTAACAACGATCGCTGAGAAGAATATTTATTTACATATATTTATATGATATAAAATAACGATATATTTAAACAACGATATATTTAAATAACGATATATTTAAATAACGATATATTTAAATAACGATATATTTAAATATATCGTTATTTTCGTTGAGTAATCATTATACGGACACCCAATCGTTCTGCACCAGTGCCTCCGATTATATGACTCAAGATCTGTTTCTCTTGTCTCACATTGTCAAGTAAACGGAAATTTAAGTTTACTCAGACATTCTCTATACACTAGTCCAGCATGAGAAAGGAACACTTGCCTCCAACGCGAGAAGCTTTTTTCCTCGCTAGAGGGTCGTTGGATCTGTTGGTCATCATTACAATACATTCGTTAAGTGCGGTTGTTTCTCTTCCACTTCAGCTATTTTTGAAACAACAGCTAGTTCTAGAATCAAAGCATGATGAAAAGCGCTTCAACCAAATGATGTCTCGATAATTAAACCTCCCGGACAATCAATCTTTAATGTTCTTGAGTTTGTTTGGGTATAACTAAAACCCTAACACTAACCTAAGAGCTTGAATAGGGATATTAAAGATATTCAAATCGTGCTATTGCAGCAGAGAAATCGATGAAAATTGAGAACTCTCGTACATGCTCTTCTCTAAACTCGAAAGCGTGCTTTAGTTTGCCTTTCTCACTCATGAATGGGTCCTTGATGAATCCTAAATTTCCCCATATTGAGATCTCCCACTGCAGAAACCATCAATGCTATTCTTATCAGAACTATTCTTTAAACGTGTAAACAGAAGAAATCATTAGCTTATGTCAAATTATTTCGAGAAGTTTCGACAAAAATCCGGACAAAAAGATTTTTGGCCTTGGCCGCAACTTTTTCGGTCATCTTCTGTTGTAAGGGACAAAACATTAATTGATCTTTCACAGCCGTAACCCCAAATGATTCGAAGAGGTTAAGCAGGGATGTAAGGATCTCGGTGATCCCTGCTGTATCTGTAACTCGGTTGTTCGAAAAATGACGACGGTTAGCTGTATAATCACTTCTCTAAGCTTGATATGATCCCGAAATTGTAACGATAGGTCACGTGTCTTTAACGAAAAGCATTTTTTGGCCATGTCCTGGTAAGGGTTGTTCTCTTAGCCTTTTGTTGTTGTTTAATCATTCATCTAGGATCTTTAAAGTTGATTACAAATTAGGAACTTATTGCATGCACAATAACAAGTTACAACAGGTTATTTTAACTAAAATGGCGAGGTAGATTAAAGTCACTGCTAATTTAGAGTCTATTCCCAACTGGGTTTTTAGCATTGGTGTTGGTAACACCAATGCCGAATTCTCCTGGCTTTAAAAACCTTAGCAAACCTGCTGCTGAAAGGGCAGTTGATTGAGTCTGCCTGATTGAGTGCGAAATTGATAAATCTATACGATTTTTCATTGTCGCTTTTTAACAACAATTTATCAGAACTTTCACTTTTTATTACATACATTTTGAAATCACTGGAGATCCTTGCAATCTGATTGGCTCTCATCGGTGCGATTTACTCGCGAATCGCACCATTTGGTGCTCTAGATCGTATCTCTTCCCCAGCCAGTGAGACAGCTTTACTAAACCACAGCAAACAATCATACTTCAAGGCTTGTGTTAGGAAACAAATCAAATTGCAGCAAAATGGAAGACAACTTTTGGAACTAATTGTATCTGAGCGACTGAATTTTGCGATTCCAAAAAAATGTATAATAAAATGGCAATTGAACTTCGTGTCGTGCAATTTTGGTCTGACGTGAAACTTGCGATTTCAAATCAAGCTGACGCGGCGAGCTCGTTCGCAATTGAAAAGCATCAAGCGCGCATATGATTTCAGACAAAATTGCTTTCCACTCAGTTCGATAGCCATTGTGCATTAGCTCATATGTCCCTTGCATTTCCGCAACGTGACTGAAAAAACCAAACAACCTGGATTCAGCTGTTTTCAGTTTGCGCTTAAATAACATGTGATCGATCCTTTCCTTTAACGACCAAAAATATTAAGTTTAAAACGGCGAAATTGTTACATAGAATGAACCTCTACCTCTAAAGATAGTATTGGTGCAGCTGCAGGAGATGAACTATACTGGATAGTGAAAAAGCCCTCTGTTTATGGTGGAATCACTCTCTTTTAAGCAAATAACTTTCCATTCAAGCAATACTCAATGTAGGTGTGAATAATCTTCGATTTCAGACTGTGGAAGTGTCACATGGTATGAACCTCTACCGGTTAAGACAGCATCGAGTGCAGGCGATGACCCAACTCCAGCAAAGGTAAAGCTTTTTGAAGGATATCCTGCATCTCTAAGCTGGAACTTCAGTTTGACGTCAGTGACTCTTTCTGCGGTGAATGTAAAGTTTAACGCTGAAAGTCTCGCATTAAGTGGACCGGGAGGATCAGGTGCAAAGGTGGCGCCTGCCTTTGAGGATAAGTTCAATTTCACTTGGATTTCCCAACGACTCACTTTGGTTATCTTCAGTGTGACTGCTGCATATGATGAAAGTAACGGGGAATTTAGCTGTGAGTTGCTTACTGTGGAAGGAGCATGGATTCGTAAGATTCAAGTGAAAATTGTTGGTAAGCGTTAATTACTCTAACTGGAAATTTATCATTTCGAGAGAATGGAAGTGAGACAAGAATGCATATAATTAAGAGAGACGCTGCATATAATTATGATGAAAGTAATAAAAATGCGGCTGAAGTTACCTACTGGGAATGGAGTGTGGATATTTAAGTTTTCCGTGGGAAACTACGAGGCTTTGAGCAGCGCGAGCCAGCGAGAGGTCTGCAATAGGTCAAGCACTGATTACTAGTGCCACGTCCCTGTGGAAACTCTCCTCGACTCGTCTCAAATATTCCAAGGGTGGAAAAACGCGCAGCCTGTAGCGCTACTAAAAATAAGTGCCTGCTCGCAGGCGATGAATTTAGATATCCGTATACCGACGGTTTTAATGACAATAGAGACGATTCGAGAGAGAATGATATCCTAAAATATTCAAAGGCCAGCATTACTACCTATGGCCTACCAATTTGTCTTTGACTTGACAACTTCAAAACAACGTTTTATTATAATTATAAAAGACAAAGGAGAACAACAAAATGCTTTATTTCATTCTAAAAGTTTAAAATGCTTTTTACCTTCCCTAATGCCCTTCCCTAAAGTAGCATAGCTAATTTTAAAGGGTTTTTCCAGACTGCCATGGAAGTTTTAACGCCACGGAATTTGCATAGCGTTTCCCTGCATTTAATACTCCTGGATGGAAACAACATATCCAGGGGTAAATATAACCGAATGCCTGTTCTTCGAATTAATCGGGTAACAGACGTGATCTCTGAAGAAAAAATGACTGCACAGTGTAATTCGCAAAAGATTAAGACGCAGTCTCTCTAGGTCTAAAGCCCCGTTCAAACGGTTCTTGATGGTTGATGATGGTTGAGAAAATCACGCAATGAGATCGCGTAATTGAAGACCAATATAGTGCGCAAATTTAAGTTAAGAAGTTGCGAGTTAAAGACACTGAAGCCTGCCAGATGATTAGAATGCACAGAGACATTCTGAGAAAATTTGGCAGCTACGTTTTACTGTTAGAACCCGTTTTTGGCAAAACTGCTGGCCGAAAAACTATTATTTACTATTATCTGCTCGCTCAAACGGCTGAAACTATCATCAACTTTCATCTCGAATTTGAACATGTCCAAACTGCATTATCGTTGATGATAGTTGAGGATAGTGCATGATAGTTCGTGATCAAACGTTTTTGATAGTTGAAACTATCACAGACTATCATGATCGTTTGAATTAGTTTGCCACATGACGAGCTTTGCTCAAGAAAAGAGTTCGCAGCAGGCATCGTAAACTGATGCCGAGGGTTGGGGAAGAAGGAGTCATCACATAAATTACACCACAATGTAATTACCAGACTTGGCGCCCACGAATCCGCGAGAGATACGCGATTGCGTGCGAGTTAACATGGGGTCATTTATTAACAATGAAAATCGAAGTAATGAAACATTAGGAAATTTGCTATGCGTAATGCTCAATAAAAAACTACGTTCTTTCTGATACTGCCTTTTTCCTCATTATTATGACGTTTGTAATCATGTAGTCTTTTTAAGACCTTCCCTTTTCACAGAAGAGGCAATGCCTGCTGGGCGCCGTATTTATAAAAGTCTCTGTTTCAATTATTTATGTATTCTTTCGCTTAGTTTGCCACATAACAGCAACAAACGTTATTTTCACGCCACTTGGTGCATCGATCAATGTTCACGCTTTCCGATCATTACAAAGTTATTGTTTTCGTACAAGACGTGGCGATCTCACGACTAAGCCACCTATCCTGGTTAAACTCTTACTAATATTTTAATATTAAACCTCGGCGAAATTTTCAAAATCGAAAAGCATCATTTTTTCGATTTCTAAATCATTGGAAGTGAAGTCATGGAGGCAGTCGGATTGTCGACGTGCGCCTTGCCCCCGGTTGACTTTACCGCTCAGAGTTTTTACAAGGTTACAAGTGCCATACTTGATCCTTCCAAGCATTGGTATCTACTTTTGAAAGAGGTATGTGGCGTCCCTCTGCGTAATTTTTCATACGCGATGTATTTAAGATATTTCCCGACGAAATCCAAAGTGTCGCCGCGCGGGAACTTCAGCCCGTCAAATCATCGTTTGGAGTTCTGGAGATGGACAGGATTCCCGACGTCGTTCACGTTGTGTCCACGTTCGGTCTAGCTACTGGTCTTCTTCGCAATAAAAAAATTCCCGACGAACGGGATTTATGGTTATCGTAAATCTGGTGAACTCCAGCACATTGGACTTTGAGTCCGAGAGCGTGAAAAATTTATCTTTTGGCGCCAAAATCAGTCAAGACTCCGAGGAGCTCGTTTCCTTGCTTACCGAAAGATCAGCGAGAGTAAATTCCCTTGAAGTGGAAGTGAAGGAACTTCTAGCACGGATTTCCCATCTTGAATCGAGCACGGAGGCAAGTTTAGACGACTCTTCCCTTCCTAATTCCCCATGTTGCTCATCTACTCCATTAAGTTCGTCCAGTTCCTCGTGTAGTTCAATCGATGACACAAAGAACCGACCTGATTTAGGAACAATAAGCAAGAAACGACAAGTTCTTAAAAGGTGCAGGAAGATAACAGCTGTCCTTGATGACGTTTCTGAGAGGTACAATGGGTCCATCGCTGCCGTCCTCGGAAACAGCTTCTTGTACGGAACGGATGGGAAAGAGGAAAAAGTACAGGGTATTATCTCAGAAGTCCTTGATCTAATTATTACAAAATCAAAGGGTTCAAGGAATGGTCTGACCGAGCTTCTTTCACCACAAACACTCGCAAAGGAAAGAGTGGGGTGAGTTACTAACCGTAGAGGTTTTTGCATTTATTTAATTTAAGTATTTTGTTATTTATTTTATTCTCATTGCTTTGTTTCTACCGCGATGAGCTGTCGGTCATGTGATCCTTTTTCTTACCAGCAATGTAAACATCAGGTTAGGTTGTATTTGACAAAATTCATAAGAGTTCTGTTTCAAATTTCATGAGGAGTCATTATTTGAGGATGATTTTGTGCATCGTGGTGAGACATACAACATATTGATTTTTTTATGAGTTAAATTACATCTTACACCTTAGGTAAGGTATCCAGTTTTCAAATGATTCCTTCTGAGGGGAGAATTACATTTATTCATTCAGTTTTATGCCTTGAAAATCTGAACACGATATATAAAGCAATTATTGAGACTTCTCCTAGTGGGTTGTTTTGAAATGTATTTCTGAACATAACTGATGTCAACCTTTTTAATATTTATAAAGTGACAGTTGATCTAAACCTGTTTTCGGTTGATTTTTTTTTTCAGAGAACTGAGGACACACCTGTACTGCTCACAAAAAATGAGATAAAAGCATTGAAGAAACTAGTCTTCTCTGCAGTGTAGAAAACATTCAGGATTTCCAGGGTCAAGGATGCAGTTTTGATGCTTGGAACGTGCATCTAAATTCTGTTCTTGTCTGGGCAATTAGGGAGCAACACTTCCATTCATACAACTCAGAAGACAAAGAGTTTAACATTAAACTCGATGGACGCCCTCTTGGAGGTGTGTTCTCATTTGAGTAAATTTTTTTAGACTTATTAGTCTTGAGTATGAAACTGTAATCCCTGCCAGATTAAGTAAAGGTGTCTTTGTATTGGTTTACTTTAGGTAAAGACCAAGTAGCTGTAGGCCTGGCACCCACTGATTTTAAAAACAAAAGCTTTGAGAGTGCATTGTCTATTTACCCCCTTGCAATTGGGAACTGTAAAGAGAAAAGGTAAGCGGTGATTTAAGTAAGTCAGTTCAAACAGTCAGTGAACAAAAATTATAACCTCATTTCTAATCATTTAAAAAAATAAAAGAAATACAGTTTAAAAATGTGTATTGGATCATAAGCTGGTGCATGCAGACAATAGTGCATGTTACTGGTTTTGAAGAGAAGACTTTGAATAATTTTAAAGGCTCTTCAAAGTAAGATCTCAGTGTACTTACATTATTGCCATCATTTTTGCTGTAAATAGTAGAATAATCAGATAAGTGGGATTGCATTAATGAAGTTGCTTTTGCAAGTGTTCTCTTTTAATTTTTTTCTCCTTTTTTATCTGGTCAAATTTAAAGCTACGCAAGAAAGTTACTTGAGAATTTCAATAATCAGAAAGATGTCATCAAAAAACATGGAATATGGGTTGATGGCAAAAGTACAACATTTATTTTACACATGACTTTTAATTGGAGAGATAGAAAGCTAAGGGGAAAAGTAAACTGCAAAATGACAAAGTTTGGAATTAATTAAGTAAAGCAGCTAAAACTTTCTGTTGAATTGAACATTCAGAGTTACTCACTGAAAAAATGAAAAGAAAACATTCCATAAAGAGCCTAGTATTACTTCATTGCACAATAACATTGAGTCATTGTTTAAATTAAGTTAAATCATGTGGAGAAGTGAGTTTTCCTGAGACCCAATTTTTTTATTATCTGTTAAGTCTCGTGTTATGAACATCAAGGTATATTCTGTAATTGTTTTCTTAAATTTCCTGTTTCTGCTGTGACTCTTGATTACAAGGCCTTGCTCCTTCCTTCTTGGCGAGAAAGGATATAGTGTGGAATTTTGTGCATTTTGTGATGCAATAAGGGTAATTAGTTCTCTTGATATTTTCCTTGCTTTTAATTATTCCATCAACTTATGATCAGTTCAGTTTTCTGAAAGTAGAATGGTATCAAGCCAAATTTGAGGTACTACATGGCCGTAGTGATAAACAGCTATCAATGATTTTATTTTGTTGAATTGAATGTTTATATCCATTAGTAAAATGCATTAAATTACCTAAGAAATGAATTTTAATTAAATACATATTTTCATTGAGGCCTGCACATGCCATGGAGTTGATGCAGATGAAACCTGTTTAGATTGTCTAAGGTCAAAAGCCAACATCGCAAGGTGAGATACCTGATAAAATTTACATTTACATTCCTCCAAACTCACAAATGAATATTCTACAAATGATTATTCTTCAGGGTCTACTGAAAGGACAGTTCTACAGAATGTTGAAGACAGTAGAAAGATCACTGCCCCTTGAGAAAGTGACCTAGTATTATATGGAAAGTCCTGGAGCTGCAAGAAATGTCATTCTTAGCTATGTTACTTTCTTTGAAGAGCACATCATGAAATACGTTTCACCTTTTGAACCTCAGCCTCAGCATTTATCGTATGTACTATAGTAGTTCAAGGGTCATTGGAATATCTGATTGTGTGATTGAATCCAGGGAGAGTCTGTCAAAATTAAATTTGCCTTGAGCCAGGCAAGAAAAAGGAAAAAGAGGGAGGAAAAATTCGGCCAGGGATTCATCTGTCCTCTAGTTCTTTTGCTAAACATGCAGCTGAACTTCAAATTGAGATGATTTCAAAGGTAAGTTGAGAAAATTGTCATAAATTATTCATTACTTAAAATTTAATGAGAAAACTGCTAATTGTTTAAAATCTCACATCAGCAAATGTTATTTAAAGGTTTTCCTGATGCAGCAAGTCACTTTGCAGGTAATTTATATCAATTAATCAGAGCTAAATTGAAGAATGATGATTGCCTTAAACCATTTATACTAGGTTTGCTGTGATTGGAGAGAAATTGCTCTCATAATGCATGAGAGAGTCTTTGAAGACCATGAAGAACAACAGATTGACATTTAGGATCTGAAGGTGATTTTTTTCCTTGCATTAAGACTCACTGCCTTTTCATTGTTTCAAATATGGATGTAAGAATTTAAATTTTCTGAAATGAGGATGCCCAGAAATAATTTAAATTTTATTTTTATTCATTAGCTTTATTATTATATGTTCTAGGTTTTGGTTTAAAACTGCTATCACCAGCAAGTTGATATCTATTAATTACACACTAAGGAAAACTGCTGGCCCCCAATTACCATACTTAATCTCTCTTTGGTTAGACTTACCTATGCCACTATTATCTTCTCGGTCTTTTCATTTAAGTGCAAGGACTGGGGATTTTTGCTGAAGAAGCAGTTTGGTTCCCATCTTGGCTCTGGTGATTATGGACACCTAGTTGTCAACTGCAGTGCTATGCTTCTTCAGCACTTCCACTCTTTCCATAAGTACTCAGGGCAAGGATTTGATTCCTCCCACAAGCTACACCACCAGTTGTATTCTAAGGCAACAAATCATGATGTGTCTGAGCCCGGACAGTCTTGTGAGTTAATAAACATTTGTTTTGATGCTTATACAATTATGAAAAATGCACATATCAATGAACATCTGATTTGGATGGCTGTAGAACCTATCAAAATTTCACCTTTTTCTTTCCAGTGAATCAAATCCTCACTCACTGGTATGCAACTGTAGTACTCATTCTATGAAGTACGAAATTGTATTAGTGTAGGTGGGTATAGTTTTCAATTTATGTGTCATTAAATATAAAAAATATATTTAATTTTGTTTCAATGAGATTTTAAGTTCACTCTTTTTGAACTTTTAAAATATTATGACACATAGAATTAGCCCTTAGGTTATAATTCCTTTTTTCCCCCAAGAAAAAGAACATTTTTCCTACCATGGATGTGGCTGGAAAAGTATGAGTCATGATTTGAAATCATGGACTGAAGAAAAGAAATCCTGGGTGTTTGTTCTTAGTGATCTTTTCAAGCAAATGTTTGGAACTGACTTCTTAACATATTGTTTTGACAAAGATCATGGAATTAAAGTTGATGATTCCAAAACATGTGGAATTTTTTAATACTGTCATGAGTTCTAGGAGAAGCATTTCTTCTAGAGAAAGTCCAGAGCCACAAGACGATACCAAGCATCTTTGTCATCCCAGAATCCATCTTAGTTCACATGCCAATATTCATCCGCAACAGCCAGCACATAAACGAATTAAATTTGATATTCTTGATTCAGCTTCACCTAGCATCTACCAGCCATCCATGTCAGTGTTTAACTTTGCTGAAATGCTTGAAGCCCAAGATGACTCCATACATGTGAAGAGCAGCCAAACATCCCTAAAGTTTGTTAGTGACACTTCTGTGGTTATTGGAGATGATAATGATCCTACAGTGCCACAGTAAAGTGCACTTAGAGCTGCAATGGCTAAGGCCACAATAAGAGCTGAAGTAGCTGCCCTTTACAGCCTCATTCCTCCACTACCATCAAGATCTCCCTCTGCACTAAACCCATTTTATGAGGAGCTGGCCTTTTCAGATCCCTTCTCTGTAGCAGAGTGTCCTTGTGAAGGTGATGAGGGCTCACCAAATTGTACAATGAACGAAAAGCTGGTAAGAATCCTTGTGGCATCAAGATTGAGGGTATTGGGCAGTTCTCTGAAAATGCCTTATCTATCTTGTGGTGTTTCTGTGCTATAGTAGACACCCACCACAAAGTATCTGAAGAGGCTAAATGGCTCTTCCAGATGAAATGCAGCCCTAAAGATCTTGTACAGTTGCAAAATGCCCTTTGGAATGTTTCAGCCAGTCAACCAATACTGGAGCATGGTACAAAGAACCTCGATTCCACCTCATTTTCGGATCTTGTTGAGGAGCGTTACATTGACAGTTTTGTCGTAGATATTTGCAAAAGCAAGTCTCTAGACAAAGCAAGAGAAATTGGAAAGGGTTTCACTGTCTTCTTTCCAAGTCAGTTCTATAATTGGATGAGGTCAAGTGACAAATAACTCCAAAAGCGGAAGTTGAGAGAAAATGTAGAGCAGCTGAAACAAGTCAATGACCTCCAGCAAATATTGATGCAAATCTACCTGCCCAACCACTGGAGATTGATGTTTGTGGATCTAGTGAATAGGGAGATGTATTTTGACAATGGACTTTAGTCCACCGCTCCTCCTATAGCCCTTTTCTCAGTCAAAAGATCATTAGAATTGCTCTTAGAAATATACCATTTGTCTTTTAAGGCCATTACCTCATTGCGTGACAAATTATTTTTTGGCTTAGTTACAGTAATCGCCGCTAGTTGTGTTTTTACATTTTCCAAGTAGCTCTAACGGGCAATTGAAGGCTGAACCGGTGGCATCCAGTTTGATTTAACATGAAACGGAAGTGGCCCTTTGTTTTGTCCATGAAAGATGTATTGAAGGCGCATTCGTCTTGCGAGTTGTACAAAATCTCGCAAAAATTGTGAGCTAATTTCACATTGGTTGGTCACGGGTGTTGGGATGAATTTGAGGCCCTTTGATAGCACGCTGACTTAACGGTCAGAAATATGATAGTTTGAGAGATCTTTTTGGAATGTTTTATTTGTCTCCCTTTCTTTGGCTGAAAGCTTATAGTTTAAAGAGAGTCTACGCTCTTTGCGTCGTATGCTTTTTGTTCTGCTTCCGCTGTTGTTAAAGCCAGCTTTTTTAGAGTAAGAGAACATGTCATGTTACCATTGCATCACTCACGAATAATTACATCGCATTCTCAAGTTCCCGTATCAACACGTACTCAGGAGGTGTGAATAAACTAGTTCATCATGGCTACCCGTGTGTTTATTCTCCGTCAATCTAGAAAGTATACTGCTTAACATGGTGTCAGGACCGGTTTTTACTGCAAGCCAGCTTCTCGTAGACACAACTGCACAATTGAATAGCTTCTTCTGCAACATCTCAAACCTTCATCAACATTTCACAATTGTGCCATACCGAAGCACTTGGAGTCCAGATTTCATGATTAATGTCTACTAGAAAGTTACAGAAATCCCGCTAAAAGCAGACTCACCGAGACTGCGGACCATTTCATTGCCGCTAAGAGACTCTTCAAGTTAGCAATTCCTGCAACAAAATGGAACACTTTGGATGACGAAATCGCTTCCAAGATACTGAAACAAATAATGCAGGGCGCAAATTCCTTTCCCGATAGATTTGGCAGCCTCGTGCAACACCCTTCTATCCTGCCACCTCTCCAGCATGCCCTGGGCCAAAATTCTACAGTCCAAAACTGTGATAATACCCTATGCCAGTCCACCAATCAAACCCTTTAGTCAAGTTACCCTCCAAGCCAGTAAAGGTAAATCCACGAGCAACCTCACCCTTCAAGTCATTAACAATGACCAACCAGCCTTACTCAGTACAGAGGCGAGCATAGCACTTGGTGCACTAACTCTACATGTGGACTTCATAAGGAAATATTTTACCAGCAACCCTTCCCAGCCACTGCGGACTGAACCTGCCATGAGGGGACGCAAATCGTCTGCACTGTAAGTACATATCATCAGGTGATTTAATCCCATTTTAATCCCATCCGATCTCACAATTTACGAAAACTTCATTATTCTTGTGAAAAATGATAGCCGTCTTATTGAAACTTGATGACAAGTATAAGCCGGCAAAGAAAACAGTGCAAAAGCAATTATCTGTCACATCGATGTCAGCAGAAACAGGATTATGACACCTTACAGTCCCCATACATTTTCTTAGACTAAAAGTCTAAGAAAATGTAGGGGACTCTCCGGGATACTTACAGTACAGCCGATTTGCGTCCCCTCATGAGCCACCATGAATCAGAAACTGGGCCACTTCCACCACCCCCAGATACGTCAATGCGAGTCTGGCCTACACTTGGGACTTGAACTCTGGAATCCATTTCCGAGAATTGGACCTCACTCTTTTAAGGTCTGGGCTTCCTCGGCCCATCCATCGATTTCAACCTGGATCTAGATGTTAAACCCATCATGTCCCCATTTACCGCGAGCCCATTTCAATCAAAGTGGCCCTGGATGCATATGAAGCCACTGGCCAGCTGAAAAGGGTATCTCAACGGACAGACTGGATATCTAACACGGTTGTATTAGAGCAAGAACCAACTCCCACCAAACCAGGAATAACGCGGATCAGCTTAAACCCTTCTCAGACCCTTGACAAAGCCATTCGATGTTCAAAGTACCTGCACAAGCTGCATGGAATGCAATATATGTCGGTAATAGATATCCAAGAGGCCTTTCAAAACATTCCCCTGTCCTTAAGATCATCTTTAATGACCACAACGTTTAGACCATGGGGTCGCCACAGATGGACTAGGCCACCATTTGGCATAATATGAGGATATTATCCTCTGCATCCAAAGAATGGCAGCGCCGAATTTATATGGTACTGGCCTCCCAGACATCAGTGCTGTGACGAAATCTTAATCCCTGGCTGCGTTGCCAATAACACGGAAGCCAGAATTGACCACGAACGTAACCTCATCAACGTACTTAAGGAATTTGCACAATGTCATGTCAAGCTTCATGTCAACAAGATGAAATTACTTGTTCGCAAAGCCATCTTCATGAGCCATGTTACCAATACGGATGGCTTCCAGCCCAACCCTGTCACGGTTAAAGCAATAATTGCCATGCCCACTCCAACCGACAAGGAAGCAGTGTCCCGATTCATAGGGGCTATTAATTACCTGGCCAAATTCTGTCCCCAACTTAGCAGCGTCACCCAACCCCTATACAACCTCACCAATCCTATGATCTAAGGCACCAGCAAGCCTTTGCCAAGTCCTAGCCACCTCTGCAGCATGACTGGCATACTTCGACGTAACTACGCCTCTGATCCTTCGAGTGGACGCCTCAGACTATAGCCTGGGAGCTTCTCTCTTACAGCCTATCATACTACACAATAGCAGTGCCCTTGACAAGTCTTCTCTACGACCCACTGCGTACAGCAGAAGGCCTAACCACTACCGAGCAGCGCTATGCGCAACTCGAAAAAGAGCGCCTGGCTATTGTCGCAGCCTTCAGAAAAATTCCGGTAATGGCTTTTGGGAAAATCCAACACAGAGTCCATATAGACCACCAACCACTTCAGCCAATCTTCAAGAAGGACCTTGCTCATCGCCTAAACAGCTGTAGAAGATGACGCTTTTCCTACAGCGTCACAACTTTACTGTTGTGTACAGAAAAGATTCTTTCTTGCAGACACCCTATCCAGAGCCTCCTGTCAAGACGAAGCCTTCAACCCATCCATGCCAGACACCATCCATGTGTTTCACGTTCATCTTGCTCGCTTGGACCTCACCTCACCGGCCCTCACCGATACCATTTGCGAGCAACTATGCAGTGCCACATCATTATGCCCTGACATGCACTTGCTGCAGCATTACACCCTCCACGGTTGGCCACCTGCTAAGAAGCTCCCACACCATCAACTCCAAGCACTCTGGCACTTTCGTGAAGAACTCAGCATTGCAAATAGTATTCTTCTTAACTCTACTCGCGCCATCGTCCCTACCTCTCTCAGACCAAGCATGCTGAGCAAAATCCACCACTGCCATGGAGGAGCAGAACACTGCCTTCGTTTCGCTCGAGATGCAATTTTCTGGCCCAACATGCATATTGCCAGCCATGCCCTAGTATGGAAAGCAAGCTGCCACTGAGCCTATACTATCCCATCCTGTCCCTACACGACCTTGGCAGTTCATCCCGCAAGATATACTTGAGTTCCAACAGAAGCAGTACCTAGTCACCGTAGACCATTACAGTGATTTCTATGAATTGGACCAGCTGATAAACACTCAATCCACCACCATCGTCGTGCTCACCATAGCCCACTTTGCCGGCCACGGCGTCCCATTACGTTGTATGACAGGCAATGCCCCGAACGCCAAATAAGTTTAATGACAACGAACTTTATTAGAAAGTGGGCTAACAAAGTACAACCTCACAAGAGCACTCCATATCCTCAGTGCCTCGCTTATGGAGCATTTTTCTTCTTGTTCATGTTATTATCTTTTTATTTTTGAACAATGATTCACATTAATTTTGTCTTGGATGTCACATACATTATTTGTTTGTATTTGTATATATAATTTTTTTTGACAAGGGGGGGGTGTCATGTCACCGTTGCGTTACTCGCGCATGATTACATCACATTCTAAAGTTCCGGTACCAACGCGCACTCTGGGGTGTGATTAAAAATCATCACGGCTGCCCATGTATTTATTCTTCGTTAATCTAGATAGCATACTGCTTTACAAACACTTATATTTTTCATCTCTTTTATTTCTAAGTGTATGAATAAGCTCTTTAAGGTCAGAAATCCCATTCCATAAGTTGGCTATTTTATCATTGAATTTTATAATGAGTGCTTTCCTTTGAGCGGTTGCCTATTTACGTGTTTGTTCGTACGAGCTGAGAGTTCGTAGTTAACCCTTTTTCTTTGCCTCTCTAGCCCTCTTCTGTGAAAGCTAGAACACTAAACTTGCTGAGCTTGTTGTTTATTTCTTTTACTTCTCTATCGTAGATTATGCCCGGCGCGATGTGGAAATAGCTGTAGAGACTGATGTACTTTATCTTCCTGTTACAGCAAATGTCCTTTTGAATCAAACCCGTGTTTACTAAGAAATAAGGTCAGTTGAGATAAATGCTTAAGTAAACAAGGCTTAGTGTGACATCTTGTTTGGGAAAACGAAACTGTGAAATATGTTACAGGTGAGGAATACAAGGGGAATGCCGCTCTTAATAAAGTTTGTCTTCCTTTCAAAGCTGAGTATTGTCGAAATCGACTGTTTTAGTAGTCTTTAATTTTCTGCCGTTTGGCCTAGGCTCGTACTTACAGGTTAGTAAACAGGTTTACAGCAAGAGATGGGAGTTGTTGATGTATACTTGATGTATAATGTAAAGTAATTGATACTAACACAACTTCTCTTTTTCACTAGACTAATTCTGCAGAAGACCAACTAATAACCAGGCTAAATGTAAAGTCTGGAGAAACTGCTAAAGTTCTTTGTGTTGTGCCTGCAGTCTGCACTTGACTATGGACTTATTGATTAGTGTCTATTGCAAAAAATGAGTTTTGTAACAAATGATCCTAATATATTTCTGTATATTTGAAGAGAAATCATCAGATTTAATAATGTAATATACACATTAGAGATTTAGGTGTTGTCACTTGACTGCCCTTTTTTCCTTGCTAATTGCACATGTATAAAAAGCTAAAGCAGGATAGATGACACGTACAAATAAAATTCTGAAGGAGCAAAACAGGTTGCATCATTCTATCCATACATTTAAACCACTTATTGATTGTACCTGGCAAACTAATTTAGCTTTAGTGCGTGAAAGATCTTTATCATTTCGTATTTAGACTCATATTTTACCGCTCAGTCATCTTCAGTACGCTGTATCTTTGCAACTACTGACCCTTTTCATTCAAGCAATGGTTTATTTAACAGCATGATTACATATTGCTCTTTGTCTGTTTACTCCCTTTTGAAGACATTTTTGTTTCATTCAATTTTCTTACCATTCATAAAATTGGACCAAAGATTCTGAGTGTACATGTAGATGATGTAATGGACATAAAATATGTGCAGCATATGTTGTTTGCAAATCTTTATTACTAGTTATACCAGTTGAATTAGTAAAGATATTGTTTTGCATATGACTCTAATAATATCTGGTGTTGCTGAAAGGGTTATGCATGGTGTCTGTGATGGAGAAAGTTGTTACACAGAAAAGTCATAGTTAGCGTCATTGTTTTGTTACTGGTGTGATATGTGGTGTTGTTGCATGTGGAGTAAAATTTTTTTTGTTGTTGCTTTGTTACAAATGATGATGATAAATGTAATTATAATATGACTGGATAGGGTAACAATTTGGTAAATTAAGAGAAAACGAAATATGCATGTTAATTCATAGGGTTATCATTTATGGTGCTGTACAGTGAAATTCTATGACATTGTTGATATTTGTCTTTCATGTTAAGTGTGTGTTGGAAATTCTGTTTATTTATCTATGGTGTTAGGTCATGTGGTTATTGATTGTAACAATAAAGATCTAATTGTTCTGTTTTTGTAACATTCTTTTAACTTTTATTCGATGCTGCTGATAGATATCTAAAACAGCAGATTTCATTCAACTGTCACTCAGTTGCCATCGTCATGGCCACAACCCTTTCTTTCTCCTCCTTCCCTCTCTCTCCTCCGTGTCATGGTGTTTTTCAAAGGAATTGCTATAATTATCGAGCCTGTTATTCCTGTAAAAGGCTTGTCTGCATGTCTTCTTTAGCGGAAGCTAAGTTCCTTAAATATTCTTAAAAACAAATTTTCCTTGATGTGTTTTCCTTCTCTGACAGGTAACCTTGCTTTGCAGTCATGATATCCAGTTGTCCTTTTGCATGTCTTAAAAAAGGGAGGATGACAGAAACTGCTTATGGTTTTCTTTTATTTTTTTATCAATCCTTCCCTAGTTTTGCTTCGGGGTGTCAGAAGTCCTACCTCTGATGTGTTGCAGCTTGGCTACAGTGTAGGGATAACCTTGTTGCAGTTTGATCTCTCTCTTGCTACTGTCTTTCTACTGCAAGACAGTAGCAAGAGAGAAGTCAGACGTTTTGATAAGAGAGAAGTCAGACATCCTGTTCTCCTTTTCCATGTCTTAAAAAAAGGGGTGGGTGACAGAAACTTCTTATGGTGCTTTTTTTTACCAATCCTTCCCTAGTTTTGCTTCGAGGTCTCAGAAGTCCTACCTCTGTTGTGTTGCAGCTTGGCTACAGTGTGGTAATAGCCTTGTTGCGGTCTGACTTCTCTCTTGCAACCGTCTTGCAGTTTCCAGACAGACGGGGTCTGTTTGGAAACTATCAACATGAGAATAAAGGTAGAGACAGACCGGCACGGACTCCCATGTGGCGTTTGTGGTCGCGTCGCATTATCACCTTCAAATTATATTTTTGCACTTACAAGCGTATCTCAATAAGTTCATTGAAAACCCTACAGCATCGCTAAATACTAAATTAATGAGCTTACCATAACCAAATGTTAGCTTGAAAATTCAAAGTAATTATAGAGAAAGGTAGAAATATAGACTGCAGCACTGTCTTGCATATTTTGTTAAATGATCCAAACATGTCGTCTATGGTTGTTTATCAAATGTTTTTGCTTACAACATTGTTAGAGGTGGATGGTGGCTGGAGTGAGTGGAACTCCTGGAGTAACTGTACTAAGGCAGTTGGTGGTATACAAACAAGAAAGAGAGAATGCACCAATCCGGAACCAGCATATGGTGGGAAACACTGCGATGGGACCGGTGCACTCCTGAGAGGATGTAGCAACATGTCCAGTTGCCGTGAAGGTAACATAAAAATTGCAGCTTTTTTAATTTCAGTGGCTAAAAACTTCTTTGTTGAAACAAAAATAAACAAATACAGGAATAACAGTTAGAACAAACACAAATGAACGGAACTTCTGAGTTTGAACTTTAATCACATAATTATTCAGGCCAAGTATGTGAAATGCACAAATTATTAAGAGTCATTATAAGCCAGAAATCCTTCATAATTGCAAACTCTGTACATATACGGAATACACCATGCTCTTTTTGAAAGAGCAGTTAATTTAGCGTTAACAACTGAGTTGAAAACGTAAATTGGCCACCATAAAGAGTAAAAAAGCTGACGTTTCGAGCGTTAGCCCTTCGTCAGAGCGATTTGAGGAATTGTGGGTTGTTTGTGGCTTTATATGCAGCATGACGTCTAGACATCAAAATTTCAATTGACGACAACGATTTATGCACTAGTGTTTACTACAAACCTAAAGATTCACACAGTTACTTGTTGTATTTATCTTCACATCTATCGCACGTTAAGAATTCCATACCCTTTTCACAGTTTCTCAGACTTCGTTGTTTATGTAGTGACGACTCTAATTTTTCCGACAGTTTTTCGATAAACGTGGCTATCCTGTTTCTGTCGTTCAAGCGGGCCATCACCGTGCCCAACAAATTGATCGACAGTCAGCACCACAAACGACTGAGAAGGAAAACAATGCGGACTGCATTCCATCCACTCTCACATTTCACCCTCACAACCACGCGGTTAAATCTATCATTTTTAAAAACTTTAAATTACTCCAAAACGATTCAAAGACTGATGCTATCTTTTCGCAACCCCCACTTATTTCATTCAAACGTGACAAAAACATAGGAAACTATTTGGTCAGATGTTCATTTCAAACCAATGACCAATCTGGAACTTTCAAATGCGCTCACTCACGATGCAAAACTTGTCCTTTCATTCATAACGTAGAGAAAATATCAGGACCCAAGAGATCAATTTAGATCACTGATCACTTTACGTGTACCTCCGCCAACGTCATTTACTGCATAACTTGCACTTATTGCAATAAGTTATACATTGGTGAAACAGTTAGACGAATAGGTGACCGATTCCGAGAACACCTTCGCGACGTGGAAAGAAATGACAAGGACGCATCCAAACCAGTCGCTGAACACTTAAATCTCCCTAATCATTCTAAACAACATATGGCGGTCTGCGGCCTTTCCTTACATCTAGGCAGTTTGGAAAGTCGCAAAATACTAGAACAAAAATTTATATTCCAAATCGGCACTCTTAATCCCAACGGTGTCCACGAGCGCTTTTCATTCCACTAATTTATTCCTGTTTTCTCGTCACCATATTCCCACCAATAGCGTAGCTCCATTTGCTGCATATAAACCCACACGCAACCCACCATTCCTCCAATCGCTCTAATGAGGGGCTAGAGCTCTAAACGTCAGCTATTTTATTCTTGGCCAATGACGGTGGTCAATTTACGTTTTCAACTCAGTTGTTAACACTAAATTACCTGCTCTACTCTCCCACCGACGCAGCACCACAGTTTCCTTAGAAACTTACCCCCTTTATTAATTTGACAAGAAACATGTTTAATAATGCGAGGGTCTCAGATATTAAATAACGTTTTGGCATTGACCTTCTGGTAAAGAAAATCAAGTTAGCTACACAGGAAATTCTTCCACCACAGAACTGAAAATAAAATTCTCAACAATGCTAGGACCTCTGTTTCTAGGTAATTATATGGGAACATCATCAACACAAGAATTTACACAAGCTGAAGTAGTCCACGCTGTTTATTTTTATCCTTATTTATCAGTTTTTTTTGCTGAATATTTTGAAGGATTTCCCCTGCGTTTTGAAACAAAGGGGAACCCATCTGTCGGTACAATGGAGATATTCTCAAATAGCAGCTGGCAAACGCTTTGTACCAGTCAATGGGATGAAGCAGATAAAAATTCAGTCTGCATGGCCATGGGCTACTATAACAACGGTGTTTATGCTAATGACACATGGTACGCAGAACGTAGCAATGCTTCAATGTCCACCCACTACAACTGTACAATTCCGACCACATGTCAAAAGAACGTGGTAAAGAAACAACAAGTCTGCGAAGGTAATCATGAACTGCACTCATGTAATATCCACATAATTTCCAAAGATGGTAACTTGATAGATTTACTCACACTCCAGAGATGAAAACTTTCCCGAGAACAATGATTGTGCGTCTTCGGGTATCTTTTTGGTTCTAAAAAGGTTTCTAACGCTAAAAATTGTTTCTACTGTTTACATCCTAAGACGTTTGCGCAGTCATGCATTTGAGTTTCATGAACTTCACAACCTCCAAACCCTCCATTAAGTTTCCTTGAAACTATTGCATCCTTCTAGTTTCCCTTTTCTCTCTCTTTCGTGCAATTGGGGAATTTCACAATTTTTTACTCTACTTATACTGAACTAAACGTCTTTTTCTCGATTTTTCCTTGAGAAATGCTTTAAAAATGACGTTCTAGCTTAAAATATAAATCACCCCATTGTGTTCTCTGAAAGAAAACGTTTTAAGCCGGCTAAGAAAACACGTCTTAAATGTTCTAAAATTTTTCCCAAAAAAATCTGGTTTGTCTTATTTTAGGGTAAATGATGAGTTTTACAATTTGAAGCACAGTCACGAAGCAATGTAAAAGAGGTCCGTCGGAAACATCGCAGCAGGGAAACTATGAAAACATCGTGATTCACATCTGACAACAAACGATAATTTGCACCTAGAATTTCACTTAAACAAAACACTTAGACTGGCATGAACTATTCATCATTTTGTGATTTATAGGCATTCTTGTTTCTTGATAATAAGTGTTTTCCATTCTTATAAATTCGACTTTTTGTTATTTCATAAGTTCCTGTTCGCTTGAAAGGCGCAAATGTGGAGTATGGAGGAAGAGTGGAAGTATTTTACAAGGGGAAATGGGCGAAGATATGCAGGAATGGGTGGGATTTCAGTGATGTCAAAGTTATTTGTCGTCAACTTGGCTTTGAAGAGGCTTTGGCGGAATTTATTGGGTCAGAAGTAAAGGATGAGGGAATACCTTTTGCAATGTCTGATGTCTCTTGCACCGGAGAGGAGTCAGAACTTGCATCATGCGATCGCGTTGATGGAAAGTTAAATATTCCACTTCAATGTCAATCGGATGGCGAGGGTTCTCAAGCGTTGTGTCAACCAAGTAAGCAACTAAATGTTTAGGCCTGACTAGTGATTCTGGTTTTCGTGGTTGTCTTTTTCTTCCCATTGACCTTCTAAAGTGGAGGAAAATCAGAGTAAATTGAGATACACAGATGACCAGAAGACCATTTCTAAAAACATTCTGGTAAAGTACGACTCGCGGACAAGCATATATCTGTTCGCAGATTTTACGCTTTAGATAGTGACATGACTTTGACTGGGGATGACATGACTTGGTTTAGGGTGACATGAATTGGCTTAAAATGACTTAGATGATTTCGATTTCTTCAACTTAGTTGATAATATAAATTTGCCTCCGTAAAGAGTTTCAGAGCTGAAATTCAAACGTTAGCCCTTCGTCAGAGCGGGTGCTATACTTCCCCACAGACGCAGCACCACAGTTTCTTAAGAAATTTACCCTTCTTATAGATGATTCAGTTTGGTCTTGAGGTGGAATAACGTTAGCTAAGGTGTACATGACTGTCAAGAAGGTAATATGACTGCTTATACGATTATCTGACTTCAGTTAAAGGTTACCTTTTTTTTAATGGGTTTCATAACTTCTTTGGATGCAATATTATTCTGTTCAAAGGTTACATTACTTTAATAACGGCTAACATGATTTTGTTTGGAGTAATGTAACTTAGTTTTGAGTACGACAAAGTTCAAAACATTTCTCAATGTAAGTATTAGGACAGGTAAAGATATGCATCTTTTGTATCCCTTGTAGTGTTAATTACAAAAAAATTTTACTTATTTTGACAACATCTAAATTGAACCATTTTTTTTTTTTTTGCAGAGAACAAGAAAGTGTTGAAAAGAGATGAACTCTATTTTGAGATTGGTAGCACAGAAAGGCTTCATTGTTCTATACACAATAACACCAATCATGCTAGATGGGTCATTAATAGGCGAAAGCTTGAAATAACAAACTCTTCTTCTCAAAGGATCAGGGCTGAAGACAATGGTGATCTGGTCATTGATGACGTGCAACTGTCTGATGGAGGAATATATGAATGCCAGAGATTGGAACATGTTCAATATTACATTGTCTACATTAATGGTATGAAAACACATATTTTTATCTTGTAGAAATAGGCTTAACATGCAGGACAATGTCATGTAAGACAAGTACACTTCTGACCTTTCAAAAGTGTAGCTATAATATTAGTGCTTTTCATTACTCCTTTCAAAAGCAAGATTTACTGAGAAGACGCTGGGCCAGCAAACCTTAACTGCGTACACGTCTGGCATTATAAGCTGTAGTGCTGATGGAACACCAAGTCCACAGATTTCTTGGAGTAAGCAAGGAGGAAAGTCCTTAGATCCGATGCGATTCACTCAAGTATCCAACGGCAGCCTGCGTATTAGTTATGTAAAGCCTGAAGACGATGGAACATTCATCTGTGCCATGAAACAAACTAAAGGACCACAGAGGGTCACAAGCAAAGATAAACACATACGAGTGAGAGTTATGAGTGACCAATGAGATAATATATAGAGAGTCATCAAGTCAGTTCTTCAAATGTGATTAATTTAATTTACTCAATTTCAAAACCTTTTCGCTGTTCATATCCGCAGCCATGTGAGGCGACATTTTATCGTGAATACGTTTGTTGATTTTAGTTGTCTGAAAGTAGGGTGCCATGTTAAAAAATTATACTTACGTTATTTGTCAACAGTGTAGTTTCCTCGTCATAACTCATAGTAAGTCCCCTTTGATGAAGTTTATAGTTTCTTTTCAAACTGATAATGTGCTTAAATCAACTTCGGTTGGTCGTGGTGACAAATTCACTTTCTGAATGCAGTATAATCGTTTGTCTCGCCATGAAGTCACTTTGGATATGGATCGCGACTTTTTGACTGAATATTGTGTCTTCGTACTATAAGGTCGGTAGATATGCATGACCTTATGAAACTCTCTGTTTGGCTGTGATTGGCTGGAATCCCACATAGGCTTCGATTGGCACACTTTGACCAAATGTTCTTTCGGAGTGTACTGTCGCAAAGTTATCCTATTTTTTTTTTGTTGTGGTCAGCATCCATGTTTCTGGGATGTCTACCTCAATGTCCAATTTATGTTGTAATAGGCGAAGTCTTGTGGATGACCTCTTTTACCCTGCGTGTCTAATAATAGGATCACAATAAATGTACTCTACTTCAGTCCAGAGCAAGTGGTCACCAGGTGTCTTTTGAAACTACAGAGGCCTTTGTCTTAGCATGTCGTTTCTCGATCTGCCTTATTACTCGTTTAACCTTACTTGCATAGGTCTGCCTTTCCGCTAATTTAAACTTTAGCGTACTCATAGGGAATCTTGCAAACTACGGGCTCTTGTTTTTTTGCAGTGCTATTGATGGCGAGTATTTTGTTACTATTTGTAACATCAGTTAAGTGAATAGAATGCTTCCGGTTCTTCAAATGCTGTAGCAAGCTATCAGCGTGTTCGCGAACCAAGATTATGAATGTGTCATATACATAGCGTTTCCAGATCCTTCGCTGGTAGGATATCGATTGCTCCTATAACTCTCTATGTGGAGATCAGCAATAACGGCGGAGACCATACTCCCCATGCATGGTTGCGCCTTCTGTCTTTCGTAAATTTGTCCGAGATCATAGGAGTATGTAGACCTCAATACGAAGTTCGAAAGGTCCGAGATCTGAGAAACGATTATACTTCATATAAGGCGCTAGTGTCATTATCAAATGTTCGTTTATTTACGGTGTCTAATGTGATCAGTGTAAATGATACTGGAATACCTCCTATTTTCCAAGGACATGTCATTTATTTACCTCTTAGTTCGACCAGAAGTGGTTATTTCTGGAGCACGCAATCTCATCATAGAAGGAAACAGTGTGAACTTGACGTGTGAAGTTGTGACGGGTCGCCCTGAACCTCAGATCACCTGGCTCAAGAATAATACATTGCAAGGAAATAGTTTGTCTCTCTTCTTTCCCGAGATAACAAAGAAGAACGAAGGGCGGTACACTTGTAAGGCAGAGAATGCAGCAGGCTTTTTCAACAAAGACGTTAACATTTCTGTAAAGGGTGTGTTCGTAAAGCTCACAACCGTATTATAAATCAATCATGCATCTGATAGGTCTACGGAGTGCGGAACAATAGTCAGTGGGCCCGACTCTACATTAAGGGGTCTGGGTCTGGGTCTGAGCTAAGGGTAAGGTGATTGCAGAAAACTATCAGAAAAATGAAAAAAATGCAAGGGCTTTCAGCTATTACCTGCGACTGGTCCACCAGTGAGGACCAGGTCCTGAATGAATAATTTTCCAGACCGCCTCATAAGTTATTTATTGCGAAGAACTGGAAAATCTTTACAATTGCTCCTTTGTTCCCGCTCTAAAAATTTGATGACTTCATGGTTAAATTATTAATATAACCTGACTGACATGGCTTTTGGAAGCATTTGTTTTCATTTTCATCATGTTCTTCTTCTTCATTTTAATTGTTATTTATTCTTTTTATTATTTTGTTTTCTTTTTGCGAGCGGGGGGGGGGGGGGGGGTGGGGTAGCTTCTAATTTTGTAATTTGTGTTTACGTGCTTACTTTGCAGTTCCACCCCGTGTTAGTAACGAGTTCAGAAATCTCACCATTGCATTTAACTCCACATTTACAAAAGAGTGTTATTTGAGAGGAGATCCACCAGTATCTGTCAACTGGACCAAAGATGGAGTGCTAATTAGTAAAAACAACACCCTGGTTATTAGACGAGCGACGCTTAAAGATAAAGGCAATTATGAATGTACTGCTAAAAATGATTATGGTGAAGAAAAAACTTCCTTCTGGATCGATGTGACAGGTAAACTCTATATTGCTGTTTACGTCATTTATCAAACTTGTAACTTAACAAAGCGTTTGTTTTTAAAGTTTAAGCCAAATTTAAATAGACCTATTTTTTCTCTCTTTTCATCCATTTCCTTTAAAATATCGAAGACCAAGGAACTAAGGAGTCATGATGTTATTATAAATTTTCATTAGTGAAACAATAAATGTAACTTAATGTAACTTAACTAATAAATGTAACTTAAAAAAAATATTTGCAAATAGATTAAAACTATTTTTCAGTTAGAGACGAAACAAATATGGGTCACCTTACCCATTTACATGAAATTACCTTGCATTGCTCTGTGAAATTCAGGTATTTCGTCTTTAAGAGCAGGTGTAAATCATGAGTTAAACAGTATGCCAAGCTATTCCAAAGCTATTCCAAACAACCGGAATTTTATAAGTACTTTTACGACCGTCGAGATTTTTCTAATGGCCACATATTTATCTGACACAATTAGCTAAGCAAGTGCCACGAGCTATGAAAAGTTTCAACACTTTGTGGTATTACATTGGTGGATCAGTGGCGGCAGCGATTGTCATTTTGCTAATTGCCTGGTATTTCTGCAAGCGTCGGACAGGTGACGTCCATTTTCTGTGTTATTTCAGATTTCTTTGTTTCAAGTAAAAGAAGGAAATGTGTAATCTTATTTGACAAGTCTACTGAGGGGGGGGGGGGGTGGGAAACACTGAGCAAATAGTCTAGGAGTAGAGATATTTTTATAAGAATTATTCGCGTGCCGCCAAAAAATGCTAATTGCAGAGTTTTTTTACATATGTATATGGTATCATCATTATCATTTCCATTATTTTTAACGGTGTTTTGAAATTAATTATAAATTCAGCAAATATCACGTCCCTCTTAATTAGTGCAAATTCAAATTATGCTGCCATCACACAGAAATTTGATTAGAATATTCGATTTAATCAATTAATGCAAAGTTTTACCTTCTTTATGCCCTTTATGCCCCAGCTATGGCTCTGTAAGTCAACCATTTTATCTTTTATTCGTCAAATTCATCCCGAAAAAAAAATTCCCCATTGCATGATGACGATAACAAAAATCATATCGCAGTGACTTTAATTTTATCGTGCTTATGATGCATTATTAACATTCATCAAGTGTTGTTAGAATCAGCTTCATTAGTTCCTTTGTTTAATTTTTTTTATCTCGTTATTATCTTCCATCTATTTTCGGTTAGATTTATCCATAGATTTAGTACTTTAAAAAAATTGAAATGCACTAACAATTTTCTGATTTAAAAACCAATTGTTTCTCGTTTGATTTCAACTTCATCCGATCGACAAAGTGTATTTAAATAACAATAATTACTAATATGTTTTGTTATAATTTTTTTCTTGGTTTAGTAAAAACATTGTTTTCTCACTATCGGCAGGAGAGATTATCTCGCCAATCATGTTATCCTTGCAAATCAATCTTTTACCCTCTGATTTCTCTTTTCTTTTCATCACTTTTCTTTGTTTTGAACCTGAAAGTATACAATGTTGACTTCCCATATTTAGTCCTGACCAAGAGCAGGCAATTAAGATGGAGCCAGATAAAGATGAATGCAGAGGCAGATAAGTGGGAGGTTGCGGTCAACCGTGTCCTGCTACAAGACGTCATTGGACGAGGGGCGTTCGGAGCCGTGTGGAGAGCTCTCCTGAGTTCACCAAATGGACAACCTGGAAATCGGACGGTGGCTGCTAAGTGTTTCACGCGTAAGCCTCCTTCAATTTGTTCTATTATACATATGTTGATCTCAGGGGTGGTTACAAAAATGTTTCATTTGGGGAGAGAGGGGGAGGGAAGGGGTGATCCAAAATTACTTCTCGACCAACGCACACCCCCCCTCTTCTTCACTCAAGGTTACGCGCGGGAAAAAAAAAAGGTGGGAAAGGAGCAAACAAACAAAGAAGATAATCAACTAGTTTGGTCGTAAAAGTGGTCCTGCAATAATTCTTGTTTCCAACAAGTAGTGTAACAGGTTACAGGCATGGGTTAGAAGGGGGTTAGTATGGGTTAGTATCTGCAACACTCCCGCCCGGGGGGGGGAAAGGAATGTTGCGGATACGCTGAATCCTCCCCCTCTTTTTTCCTTTGGACCAATTCCCCTCTTACTAGTGACCGATTATCCCGGGTTGAAGTTGGCAGTCTAACAGACTGACTACACGGTGCTTTTCGCTGGTAAAAGACATTTACCGAACAAAAGATGTGAAGCATCTGCAGTGATTGGGGTAATAACAGAGTCACCTTGCAATAATGGCGGGCTATCGATGTTGTCTGATATTCTTGGCTTGGCTACTTATCACAATTGTCCTACACTCTCTAAAACCTAACCGTGGTTTCGATAAGACGTCCTGCAGTATCGCTGTGTCGACGGGTTTGGATATTAAGCAGTATCCAACACGAAATTCTGGTCTGACTCGGAGGTTCCTACGTGAAGCACTTGTGCCGCCATCTTTGAAATGTATGGCCGCACTGAAATTTGCAAATATCAAAATGTCTGTGCAACTTACATGGTTCTGTTAGCAAGAGATATACAGGAGAATCCAGGGCCGGTGACGGATGCTTCTGCTGTTTGCACTAAAGGATGCCGAAAGAATCAGATGGCGATACAATGCAATTCATGCGACAAGTGGTTTCATGCTAAGTTCACAGTATGAAGAGAACGGAATATGATAAACTTTGCGAACCTTCTCTGGCTTGGGAATGCATAACTTGTTTATCACCTGGCTTTGATACACCGGTCCGCAAGTCACATAAAACAACTAACACAGGAGTAAAAGAAGGAAAGCCCAGTGTAAGGATAAATAAAGATCTTCATGCAAATCTTAAGAAGAGAGGAATGAAATTTGCTCATGTAAATATTGCAACTTTGCCGGGACACTATGCAAACGCCGAAGTACTAAAGGAGAAAGCAGCATTGGATGTGTTTGTGGTAACAGAATCGCGTCTGGATTGTACATTGCTCGATAGTAAGATATGTCCTTCGGGTTATACTTGCTACAGAAAAGATAGAAATCGAAATGGAAGTGGTTGCGCCGTTTTTGTAAGGAGCAAATGGCCAAGCAAGCGGAGAAGTGACTTAGAATCTGACTGTTTAGAAATGGTATGCGTAGAAATATGTCCAGAAAAGGCTAAGAACACGATATTTGCTGTGATGTATAAACCACCAAGTATGAATCAAGAGAAATTTATCTTAGGCCTGGAACAGGAGTTTCTCGCTAAATTGGACGACGAAATGGTAAAGGATTTGATAATTATGGGAGATTTCAACGCGGATGTTATTGCCCTGAAACCATGCAAATATACCAGAAAATTAATGCAAACGACTCGTCTCCATGGTCTGAGTCAACTCGTCAGAGCCCACGCGCGTGACGGAATTCACAAGTACGGCAATTGATCTTGTGTTTGTTAATAGCACTCACCGTATTGTCTCGCATGGAGTCCAGGAATTCATTGATCAGTGATCATTCTGTAATTTCGTAGTAAAGAAAACCGGAGTTTGCAAAGCTCACTTGGAAATCCGCGACGTAAGATCTTTTAAACATTACAATAAAAACCATTTTCGGAGAGACATTGCTAGCGTTCCCTGGAGTGTTATAGAGTCTTTGACGATATTAATGATGCTGTAGTCGCCTGGAATAATCTTTTTGTTGATGTTGCAAACCAGCATGCTCCTTTAAAGAGAATTAGAACAAAACATGCGTCTAAACTTTGGATCACTAGTGATCTTAAAGAACTGATGGCTGAAAGAGACTATGCATTAAGAGTTGCGAAGAGATCTGGCAATCAGGAACAGTGGAATGAGTATCGTAGATTGAAAAACTTTACGAACAGAAAGATAAAATCAGCGGAGGCATTGCACTACAAAAATCTAATTGAGTCAGCTGAGAATCCTAAGGACATGTGGCGCTCGCTAAACTCCGTGATTGGTTCTAATAACCAGGGGGCTCTCCCTTTTCAAGTACATAACAGGAAACGTTTAGTATCGGAGCCAGAAAGCGTAGCAACAAAATTCAACAAGTTTTTTGCTGCCATTGGCAGCAAAGTTACTGATCGATTGCGCCCTGTGAGTAAGGACGCATGGAAGAAATATGAAACAGTGAAAGAAGCAAACAAGCAGAGTGATATCAAATCCACCTTGGACTTTCAACGGGTTGAACAGAACACTGTTCAAAGCATTTTGCATTCTTTGAAAGTTAATAAGGCAGCTGGACTTGACAGAATTCCAGCAAGGCTGCTAAAAGATGCTGAGGCGGAGCTTGCTCCGTCAATCACCTATCTTGTGAACAAATCAATTAGCGATGGTATTGTCCCTGATCTGTGGAAAGTTGCACGTGTTACTCCTTTATACAAGTCTGATGCTAAACTGCAAGTTGAGAACTATCGGCCTATCTCTGTGCGCCAGTATTGAGTAAAGTCGTAGAAAGAGTGGTGCATTCCCAGTTGAATGCCCATCTACATCAGCTAGATTTTCTGTATCAACACCAGTATGGCTTTAGGCGTGGGCATAGCACTGAACAAGCTATCACACTATTGAACAACTGGGTTCTTCAATCTATGGACAAAGGTAAAGTAACTGGTCTACTGTTTGTCGATATCTCCAAGGCGTTTGACTCTCTGAACCACAAAGTGCTACTACGCAAGCTCGAGCATTTAGGACTGTCTGAAAGACCTTTAAGATGGTTCAGATCATATCTTGCTCATAGACGTGTTTTGATAAACGGAGAATTATCAGAGTTACATACCATCACACTTGGCGTGCCACAAGGTAGCATTTTGGGTCCCTTGCTATTTAATATGTACATTAATAGCCTGCCAAACGCTGTTAAAGAGACCCGGATGATTTTGTATGCAGATGACGCTGTTCTCTTTTGTGACGCATCAACACTTCAAGAACTTCAAATTGCTCTGGAACGTGAATTCACTGAAATCAGTAACTGGTACACTGATAACAGGTTGACTATAAATGTCAAGAAGACCAAATTTATGCTGAAAATCAGAAATGGAAAAATTGCAAAGTTTTCAGAACAAATTTGCGAAGAAAATTAAATTAGGCAAGATGTCTTCTTCAGAAGCTCTGAAGTGTCTGAATTGGCTCCCTCTGGCTGGAAGACGTCTATTTCATCGTTGTACCACCGTAGAAAATGCAATCAAAGGAGACATTCCGCAACATTTTGAAAGTTTTAAATCGACGTTGAGAAGTTCGCATGGCTACAACACTAGAAATGGCTACTTACCTAGACTGCCTAAACCTAAAACGGAATTCGGAAAGAGGGTGTCCTACTTCCGTTTTACAAATGACTGGATGTCCCTCCCAGTATTTTTAAGAAGGCCAATGCCATGCACAATTTTTAAGGAAAACCTTACAAGATTCTTAATGAATAAATATTTTAAATAATGGATAAAAATTTTTAGATATACGCCGTATATTTTATATTTTAGACCTCCCTGAAAACCACGTGTTTACGTGACGGGCGCTTCCTCCTCAAAGATTGTTTATTATTATTATTATTATTATTATTATTATTATTATAATGATGGTAAAACTAAAGAAAGAAAGAGGTATTGGTAGGATTTAAACCACAACTGGTTCCGATTCGGCCTTTATACTCACAGTCAACTTAACCGTGGCCGAGGTCAGTGAGTTGGGCAATCTGCTAGCTGCGAAAATTATCATCCAAACGGTTATAAGAAGATGCGAGATTTGTAACTCTGCCGGATTCTTTCTGGCTTGAACTTGCATGGAACAAATGTATTAATCAGAATGTGTCTCTATCAATGTATACTTTTGTTGTAGCCACTGCTGGAGAGGAAGGAAGGAAATGTTTGATGAGAGAAATTGAGCTGGGGAAACTTATAGGTGAAAACGTTTCGCCAAACATTGTAAAGTTCATGGGCTGCGTTACGACTGAAAGTAAGTACTAAGCGTACAGCATCTTTTTTAGGTATGTGTTATTAACGATACTACAAATGCTGAATGAACCTCTTAGGACCTCTTAACATGAGTTCCGTAACTAGGATGTTGATGGAGCCAAGTTTGTCTTTTTCTTGGTGGCAACCACACTGTTTTTCTTTGAGAGCATGTATCCATCAACAGTTCATCAAGATCCGGTCGGATAGCTTTAAATCTCGTTAACGGGGCCAGCCGGCTTTCTCCCTTTAACCTATAGTAAGTTTTTGAAAGTAAATTCTGATGAAGGTAGATCCTAAAACAATGAGTCCTTCTTTTAAGCTAAACTGCTCTATGAAGAAAGCAATCAGCAATTTTATATTTGATATACAGTAAGGAGCCTTGACATGGGGTTTATTTGCTTTTTCTTTTGTTTTACGTCACTCAAGCTCACCCCATACTCATCATGGAGTACTTGCCATGTGGTGATCTACTTGGCTACCTGAGAAAATGCCGAGGAGTGAGGGATCGGTACTATCTTGGTGAGGGAAGAGCTCAGGATTTGACCAACTACGATCTCGTGTTGTTTGCCAAACAAATCGCCGCCGGCATGGTGTTCCTTGGAACGCGAGGGGTAAG
>NC_089322.1:12287177-12329677 GCF_036669915.1 Pocillopora verrucosa | reverse complement strand
CTATATTAAATAAGTTGAAAAGTTTTAGATGGTATTTTCTTATGTTTGCAAATAATTGAATTTACTGGGAGGTGGAGTTGTTGCAAAATGTTAACATGAAACGCAGCAATACATTTTATTTATATGTAAAAAGTTTTCATCTGACTATCTACTGGCAAGTCTCTGTATTATATTTCAACCCAACCATTTTCCCCACATATAAACACTATTACAAAATAATTCGCCAGGGAAATGGAAAACTTGTGGCATATGCACCATGTTTGAAATGCAAGGTTCGTACACTTTTGACCTGTTAAAATTCCATGACTTTCCATGATTTTTTCCATGACCTTGTGAAAAATTTCATGACTTTCCATGATTTTTTCCATGACCTTGTGAAAAATTTCATGACCTAAGGTAAGCAACTATTACTGATATTGTTCTCAGACAGTTATGTCAAAACAACAATTTATTCGACCAGATAGTTTTTGAAATTATGATTCAGTTTAACCAAAATGAACAAAATTTCCTCAAACAAAACCTCTGTGAGACAGCTCTTTCCCTTTACGTAGCAGCTTCACAAGCTATCTCTCTTCTTAGCCAGCTCTCTCAGCTCATCTTTAATTTTCTCTAGGGCTCTCTCCTTTTCTTTCGCTGCTTTTCTTAGTGCATTAGACTTAGTGACAAGTACAAGCTTGGATTTTTCCTCTGCTTCTTTTGCTAGAGAGTCTGCATCAAGTTGCAAGGCACTAATTTCACTGGCAAGGCGCTTTTCCTTTTTCTCAAACTCAGCTTTTTCCTCAAAAACTATTTTCCACTTCCTGTTTTTAAATGCTTGCTGTTGCTCTTTCTTCTGCTCTTCAAGATAGGCAGAGTAACGTTGCCTCCCTGCACTAGCTGCTGCAATATATCCAGTGCCTCCCTGCACTAGCTGCTGCAAGAAGTTCCTTGTTAACAACCAACTGACCTAAGCCTCCAATGCTCTGAATGTGGTCATGAATTGTACACCGTGCAACGAATGTTTGTTCTTTCGAATTTTTGATCATGACTTGCCAGTTTACTGAAAAACCTCTCTCGACAGTTGCTTGACTTGGGTTGGAAAGAATCAAGAGTTCTCTCAGCAGATCCCATAATTTGGAAAGTGAACTGACAGAACCAATCTGTTTCTGCAGAAATATATCCAGCCTGTCCACCTTGAAGTTGAACTCTTCGAAGGCTGATTTCTCAGCCTTAATTGCCACATCAAGAAACTCAGAGTACTGCAAAACTAAGGAATCACAAGCACGTATGTTCAATCTTCTGCATTTCACCAACTTGCTCAGCACTACGTTGAACTTTGCACAGCAACCTTCTTTGTCAGTCACAATCAAGTTGGGGTCCAGACATGTCAGATTTCTTGCCAAAGAGTAGGCTATTGGTGTCTTTTCAAACAGCTTGCCAACAATAGTAGTTAAGAAGGACTGAAACTCACTCTTGAACTGGTAAATCTGAAAGTAACAATAATATCAAGCTCAGCACAGACAAAATTTCTGTTTCTGGTATTTTTGGCAATACTGTCTGCAATGGGTTAGGACAAGGTTAGTAAGTCAATGAGTCTCTGAAGGAAGCATTATTTCATTCCATTTTTAAAAGCTCATAGGAAATTATTGTATTGTATTCTGTTTAAAGTGACAAAATATATTTTGAGAAATTTGATATTAAATATCATATTTATGCACTGTGTTGGACATCAATGGCCATCTCTCTAGATTTCTTAACTCAGGAAAAGGGAAAATAAAACAAGTTTGTTCTCATAATAGTTACCTGGTGATCTCTGACTTTTTTGTCTGCCTGTAGTTTCTTGAGCTTGTCCACAGCAACAAATCCAATATCCACCTTCTTAATCTCAAGGAAATTTTTCACATCTGAGAGGTCTAACTTTAGAAGCTTTACTGCTGAGGTAGCCTTCTGAAGCACACCAGCCTAAACATATCTCTTCATCAGTCCTACAATCATCTTTTCTAGAGTGCTAGCCATGAAAGGTAGAAGTAGGTTGTCACTTTGAAAAATTGCCAGGAAGGGTTGAAGCTGCTTTGCCACTGACTCAAAAGCTGCCATCTTTACTGGCATGAGTGCATCCTTGACAGCATCTCGTAAAATCTTGAATGATTTTGATGTTGGGTTACTGAATTTCTGGTCAGTTTGCACTTTTTGAACATACAGAATGGCTTTGTCCCAAATTTCTTGAGCTCATATTACAATGGGTACGTTCTCCAGCAATCTGTGCCTACAAAACTTCAGAGGAAATGTGCTGCTTCTTGTTATTTCAGTTAAATCTTCTTTACTTGCTGGTGAGTCTACAAATAACCAATAGAAAGATGAGAGGACCTCTTCTACATTCCATTCAGATGCCTGTGCACCAGTCTTGAATGCAATATGAACACCATGTAGCCCACAAGAACCAACAGTGATTAAAGTTGATGCATCCTCACCAGCCTCAAAAAATATGTGCTTGCAATAAATCGTGAAATATGCAGTTAACATTGAGCCCATCCATAGATGTCTGTAATATCTTGGATTTGTCAATTTATTTACTGACGAGATATTCTGTAATCTTTACCTGTAAGTCATTAGCAGTTGCATACCCCAAAGAACAAGAGTTAAACTAATGTGCAAGCCTGCGAGCCGGAGCCGTTTTTTGCGAACCTTGAGCCTCTTCTTGCGAGCCTCAGTTTTTTTCAATATCTTTCCATTTTCTCTCCTTTCTTTATTATGACAGTCTTTGGCTCCTCTCCACAAAGCATTTGAAGATGAAAATCTGAAAAAATTTTAAATAAACAAACTGTAGCATGGTAAGTACTTTGTACCCTATTCACGCATTGATGCGCTCATTTACAACCTGATAGGATTTATCGCTGCCGGAGCATCAGCGTAGGCAGCAGCAATTTTTTTCAGCATCTGAGAATTTTCGGTACACTGGATCGATGATTCGGGTGAAGAAACGGTCTTCTAGAAATATCCATATTGCGACCCAGTCATCGGACTGCTCCTGGGAAAACTAGGAATTCAACCATTTAGCGACCTCCTTCTATCAATATCCAATCAGCATTTGTCTCAAAATAGACGAAACTCACATTCGGCCCGCTGTGTTGTTTCGGGAAAAGAGATCTTCACAGGTAAGTTTAGCAGCCTTTTCGATGTCTTTGGTCGTTTTTACCTATCTGTTATGATTACCTGTAGTCGAGGAAACAATTTATGAAGGTCATGAAGCCTTCAACGAGCATTTAGGAGCCCCACAGTGCGCATTTAGGTCAATTTCATCTTCGCTTTTCAGTCGATTGTATTCGGTCCAAACAAATACAACAAATATCGATGACATCCTCAGGGAGATCGCACGCATTTACAAGTTCTAACCTATTACTGAGTCTAACGAGTTTCCGAAGGTGGCATCTTTGCATTTTTGGTGATGCAATTTTGGGCAGTCCAAACTAAACTGTTAGAATTAATAAGTACTAAAAAGCGTTTGACAAAACCGTTAATTGCCGTGTTGCAGAGAATAAATAAAGTTGTGACTGTTTCTCATTGTCATTTCAACGGTCACACCTGTAAATAACGGTAGCACTTCGCTTCTCAATGAAAACTCGCCGTAACATGGCCAAAAGATCACTCATTGACTTAAGAATGTTTTCTTGCGGGAACAAAACAAGTAATCCAAAGTGGGTAAGATAGCCCCATACTGCCAGCCAGGTAGTCAATCAGAAAACACGATTTTAGGTTCCGCTACCTCTTACCTGCTCAAGGAGTGAGCAGTGCGTTATAACAAAAACCGTGAACTGTCCATCCTTTACAGCGACAGTAAAGAACTGGATTAGCACAGGAAGAAAAGCCATCTCCACCCAAAGAACCAGCCTAACTTGAACCTTATTTACTTAAGTGTAACATGTAGCTGCATACGATTAACCTAACCTGAACGTTGTATTATAATATGAAACTTCAAATACAACTGAAACTGTGAACTCAATTGTTTAAACTGTGTTAAACGTAGACGTGAAGGAATAATTGGACACACCTCTCGCTGTGCACAAATCCCTGAATTCACTGTCATTCAACCTTGGTCTGTAATAACTAAACAAAACGCACACTAGAGTCAAAAATGATTGCTCGCAAACTACTCAGGAAAGATGATTTTATATCTTATTTTGAATCCTCAATTTGGGCGAGTGAATGTTGTGAAACAGACGCTTCGCAAGTCAGGTTTTTTATGCTTTGTAGCACATGTGAGCCGGTCCTTAGTCGAGGCTTTTATCAAAAACGTCTAGGCAGCTGGCGGAAACTAATAAATACGTATTTTAACGAAAATGTGATTTAATTCAGCGGTAACGAAACCAGACAGTAAGAAGATACTTGGCATGCTACCATTTCATTTTTGTTTTCAACTAATCGTGTGAAATAGTGAATTCTACCAATGTAAGCGATGAAATACCAAGGTTAAGAATAACTGCCGCACTGAGTGAGGCAAAAAACGGGAAGGATCGAAATAAATCACAATTCATCACAAGTCAGACTAAAACTCACCTTACTGTCGTTAGGATTAAAGCCTCCCAAACCTGATATTTTCAAAGCAAAATGTGTAAACAGTATTAGTACTTAAACATCTACGTAATTTTAATAAAAAACAAACCACTAAGTGGAACAAATTAAATGAAAAGAAAACTTACCATCCAGGTGAGAAGAATCCGCCATGTTTGCACTTTGCAGAACACATGAAGACCGCATGTAATTAAGACTATAAAAAGGCATTATGTCAAAATTTGGATATTTTTGGCGGGAACTTTCGGGGCTCGCAAAAAATGGCTCCGGCTCGTTGAAAAAGGCTTAGGCTCGCAGGCTCGCACAATAGCAACCTCCAATCAATAGATGGCGAGAGCGAGAATAGCGAGCTCCGCACTATTTACGATTTGGAAGCTAAATTGGCGGACGTATCCCTGCCTTTCAAAGAGACTGTGCCAGCAGCAGTGAAAGACTGGCTTAACGTACTCGCGCGTAGAATAGAATAGAATAGAATAGAAACTTTATTAAAGTGTCAAAAACCGTCTAGCCAGGGAACAAATCCCTTACTAATTTGGGGACACCAATTAGGGGAGAATATACAAACTAAAAAAAAACTATATACAGTAGTAGGTAAAATATCTATAGTTAACTCATTAAGAGATTTATAGTAAAAATACACAGAAGTCAAAATGAACAAAGGCTACAGCCTGCGCAGCCATCATCTAAAAGTTCACTTATATTGAGTTGGCGTATCTTGCTTTTAAACGACGTTAGGGTTGTGACGTCCCTGATACTCTTGGGTAGTTCTGTCCATAGCCTAGGCCCTAAATATCTAATAGAGTGCTTGCCATAGGTGACTGTCTCATACCTAGGTATAGAGAAATCTGCTTGCCGCAGATTGTAATTACTATTTGGTTCTTTAAAGATGTTACTTATATATGCAGGGCACAGTTTATGCTTTACTTTATACATAAGGATGCACAGATCCTGTAAGCGACTATTTAGTAGTGTTGGCAGATCTGCCTTCTCTAATAGTTGTTCATAACTAGAATTATTATCCTTGAAAACCGCTCTAAGTCCTCTTTCTTGTAGTCTTTCAAGCTTTCGAGTGTCACTCGCTTTACAAAAATGCCACACTAGGTGACAGTACGTGAGGAATGGTAATATCGCGCTTTTGAATAATATTAACTTAGATTTCATAGGAATTAAATTACGTAGTCTCATTAGAACACCAATTCTCTGGCTGGCTTTTTTACAGATAGAGATTACATGCTCAGAGAAATTTAGCTTAGAATCTAACACTACTCCTAGAAGTATGATATTATCTTTAGTTTCAATCACAACATCATTCACGCAAATATTGCTGTCATTTTGAGTGAAGCCCAAGTTCAAAACTTGGTACTTTTTGAGGTTTCCCGCCAATAAGTTAGAATCGTACCACGTTGTTGCTAAGTTGGCACTATCCTTTAACTGGGAAGTCACAGCTGCCTGGTCTGCTCCTGCGTGGTAAATTTGATGGTCTTCGGCATACATAGACAAGTTCGCTGTTAGGCAGTAGGATAGGTCATTCTGGAAAACATTCCATAACAACGGGCCAAGCGCGGAACCCTGAGGACAGCCACGACTCACGAATCGGCTCGAACTAACATGACGGCCGATCTTTACTTGATATTTCCGTTCATTTAAATAGCTGTTTAAAAGTTGAATAGCGCTTTCCTGAAAACCGTACGCTTCAAGCTTGTTCAGAAGTAGTGGTGGGTGTAACGAGTCAAATGCCTTTGACATGTCAGTTGAAAGTAGCTCACAACCTGTTTTCGATCCCTCGCCAGTCTCCAATCTTCTACTAAATTGATCAATGTTGTTTCGCAGCTGTGAGCTTTGCGATAAGTGGATGAGTGTTGGTAAATGCGATTACCAAAGCCAGAGTTGATCTGCGCTCCAACCAACTTCTCAAGAACTTTACTTACACATGGTAAGAGAGTTATGGGCCGGTAGTTTTCCTCTGCATTCCTGTCATCCTTTTTGTATACTGGGGCCCAATGCCCATACTTCCATTCACTAGGCCATGCATTCTTGTTAATACAAGAATTGAACAAGGTGGTTAGTGGAGCGGATAATTCATTAGCACCTGTTTTTAAAGCCTTTGAAGGAATTCCATCAGTGCCGGTGGCTTTGTTTATGTTCAGCGAATCGAGAACTGCAAGGACTTGTCCCTGTGTAACCAATTCGATTTCGATGGTCTGAGTGGAATTCCTATTTTCATGTTGTATCCTCTGAACACAAGGATGGTCTCTAAAGTCCTCTATTGACTTTCTTTCAATCGCTGTAGCCATGGAACAACTCGGGAGATGGTTCTGTTGAGTGTATTGACTTCAACTAGCGCGCTGATTGGAAAGAGCTCTCTACAGGTCTTCTCCACGTATGAAGAAGTGGGGAATCTTTTCGTTGTTGTGGTCTCCCCTTCAGGTTCTGGGAAAACACCTGCGTGCCATTTAGGATGTATCGATCCTATCGTGGAACATTTCGGGCCTAAAATAAACAAAAACCTTCGTTATCGATGACGCGTCGAGTAATGGCCTGTTCAACCACTTCACTACGGGCAATACCAACCCTATCATCTGTATCGACGAGGCCCACTCATTTCTAACGAGGATTACGAGTTTATCGAAAGGTCCTCAAGCGAATCTGACCATGGAACGGCTATGCAAGTGTTACGACGGCGATTGCTGGTACGTGCTGAAGGGCAACAAGGGTAAGCGTACAGGGTCCCGTCGGCACGAGTCTCGTTCCTTGCGTTCACTACCCCAAAGCAGTTCCTCGAAACGGTTTGCCCGAAGATGTTGTCTGCCGAAAATGGCCTGGCCGAGCGAGTGCTTCTTTTCTACCACAAATAGGAGGAGAAAGACTCGGAGGTAATGACCCAGCATTGCGAAGAGCTGGATAATTATCCTATCCAGTCTCAATAGTGCTTGAGAAATTTTCCTTGAACATAACAATGTTCCAACAGAAGTACTCCCTGAGTGTAAGTGCCCGTGAGGCTTTCCTCAGATTCGCTAAGCCTCAAGATAAGTTGCCAAGCACACAAGGGGCCAGCGTGGAAGGAAGGAAAGGAAGCCAACTGCAACAATTCTAAGCGAAACAAGCACGTCCTCCGCCTTGCTCTTAGCATGCATGTACTATATGATCACCTGAGGACAGCCATAAATTTGGAGACAGGGGTAACAAGTCATAAAATTGCCTTGGAAACACTAAACATGGCAATCGCTCTTGTCCAAAGCCTCGAGATTTACAAGGGAATTTCGCACACTGTGAGTAGTAAAATATTGCACATGTACTTGTATGACTAGTTTCTTTGCTTGCTCTTATCGGTTATAAAACTGTTTTCTTTCCAGTAGTTTTCATACCCAAAAAAGTCTTCTGGGGAGGAGGGGAAGAAACATTTCTAGAACCACACACTCATTTTTTGGGGTATTAATTTTGGCATTTGAAAGGACCAGGTTTACAACTGTGACAACATCAATAATAGCAAGTTCAATACTGTACTTACAATTTAAGAATAAGAATGAAAACTTCTCTGTGCTAACATTGTATCAAACTCTTGGTTATGGAACAAGGAAGCCAACATTCATGCGACCAGAATTACTCTATTTTTGTAGAAATTTTTATGTGTGCCCAGTCCTCCAAGGTGTCAAAACTTAAAAAAGAAATTCATTTTTTAAACCTCCCTGAGTGCCCTTGTGCATTTACACATATGAATTAAGAAAGAAAAGGTATTTGCCATTTACCAGACCATGAAAATATAAACTCCAACTCAAAGTAAAATAATTTCAACTTATACTGTTTTTAAATTTACCTTTATTGTAGGCCAGCAAAATTAATGGCTCTGCTAAGGTGATAAACGTGGGTGTGGCAAATGAGGTTATTACCCTTAGAATCTTAACAATGAAAGGGCCATGCACAACTGCCTGCCGCATCAACACAAGCTTTTCCTTGCACTGCCATCCAAATGTCAATCTGGTCCAAAAGTCCATGCAAGATCTGGCAGCTGCTGGTCTTGGCATATTTAAAGTCATTAACAAACTGAAATTTTTTTATAAAATGCTGCCCATTGATGACCTTCAGCAGAAGCTGACCAAATATGACATCTCTACACAAGACTACAGAACAGCATTCCCGAGGGATGATGACAGGCTTACTGCTGCAAGCAATATCTTCACAATGTCAGAGGGTCATCCATTTCAAGCTGGACTCAATGCCTTTAGAGAGAGAGAAACATTGCCACCACTGCTTTAGCTGAAAAGAATGTTAAAACAATACTGTTACATGAAATTATTATGAACAACTTTAATAGAGATTTAATTGAGAGAAATTGAGAATACATGTACCTTTCAATTGATATTTATCTGAGGGAAATTGAGAATACTGTTAAATAGACATTTATTTAAGAGAAATTATGGAAGACATTGTGTAGGTCTAGAAAATATCCATACTACCCCCAAAGATGGGGTTTAGAAATTCCAGGACAAGAGGGTAGGGTCTGAGAGACCCAAAAATTCAAAGCAATGTATGAAGCTAAATTGGAATTTCTGGAGGGTTGGTGGGGTTATAGGGAAGATACCTTTCGGGCTGGGGATATAGATAATTATATTCTGGAACTACGCATTCACTTGAGAGAAAATATTAATACCTGTAAATTGAGACATTTAATTGAAAGAAATTACAAACTACCTTTGAATAGAAACTGAGAAATTATAAAAACCTAAAAATAGAGCCATTTTAGAGAAAGAAAGTAAAGAGACATTTACTTAAAAGAAAAAAGTTGAATACCAAAAAAAAAACAATATTTGTTATAAAATGTTACAGTCTTAAAATATGTTTGAATAATACAATGCAGTTACCTGACACTTAACATGTTATTCATTACAGATCCCATTTATACAGTTCTGGTTGTTAAATCGAATCTTTGCTAAAATTGAAACAAGCATAATTGATAAAGATGTTTTTATTTAAGTTACAGTTAAAATGCTACAGGTATTATGCATTATACAACCAAATAATTCAATTTTTAGAATTTTATACAAAAGTCACACAGAAAAGTGATTCATTGCTGTCATAATATGCCTGCATGCCCATTTACAGGACAATCATTCCAATTACATTTAAATTTATGTTGCATAGAAATTGCAACATATTGATATATCATGCATTATCATACTTAAATTTGATAAGGAGAAAATAAACAACTATAATGTATACCACACTAAGTCAACAAACATTTATGCCTGCTAATTGACTTTTACCATGTCAAAAATCCCAAACAGTTCTGAAATTTGAATTGAGTGCCAAAAATTGAAATAGACACAAAGTTGAATTTAAAAATGTTGTGCATCATGTGTGCTATGGAACCTCCACTTTGGGCATGGCACACCTCCACAAAGAGATGCTTTTCCTGGTCCTGGTAAAATGCTCAGATACACCTCTATAAAGAGATTGGGACACTGAGTGCTGCAAGTGCTGTTTCAACCCCCATTAAGGGGGCAACTACTAAGCTGCTAATGATTAAAATGCCACCAAAGACACTGAGTTGTTCCAGTTTCTGCATACCTTTCAAAATAAATATGAACATACTTTGTATTTTTACTGTACATTAATTCTGCACTTATTGACAGGTTATTGCAGCAGTTGTCTACAAGTAACAAGTCAAATCACAATTTAAAAAAGTCCAAGGTTGCTATCAAAAGCTTACGTCATGCATTTTTGGTTGCTTCAATAGATGGCTGCTTTGAAGGGAATAAAACAGGTATTTTTGTTCAAGTGGTTAATTATAAACAAAACTCCACCCACCCTCTATTCAAGGAACACAGGTATATTTATGGGACACTTCACAGTCCTGGGGGTGCCCTCTTAATGAAGGTTCCACTCTATCATTGACAAATCATCTGGCCCAGGTTGTTCAAATCTGGGTTAAGATAACCCATGGTTAGCATGGAATTTGATTTCAGGTCTGAAAGCTGTAAATTCAGTTCAAAGCTTTTTGCTTGTAATTTGATCAATGGATGTTCGAAAAAGAATAGGGAAAATTTTCTCTAAAAGGCTTAGGAAAAAAGAAATATAGAAAACTGCATTAAAATTTAACCCTGGGCTAGCACTAATCGGCCTTTGAACAACTGGGCTCAGGTGATTTTCTTGTGCAATCTGGAGAATAATAAGCACTCAGAAAATTTTCAAATATATCCCTGCGGGCTAGTGTTATTTTGTGCTTGTTTATAACATGAGGTAATATTCGAAAAAACACTTTAAATGGATCCCATAGTATGATATCACGTACTACATAATCTTCAGGATTACTGGATGTTGGCCTTCTCTGATCACTCCCGATAACCACACCATGTTGCCACCATATTAAATTCGCATTCGATTCAGATGAATGAATGCTCAAAACAAGCTGTATAAATCTGTAACTTGCTTCCGAAATTGGCATGTTGTAAGCGTGGGAGCAGTCCAAGATGTTGAAAGCCACAAAAAGATACACAACTTTGGTAAAACACTTCATTTCTTGTGATAAAACTACGAATTTATCAAACCGTTCGACACAATCAATCTCTGACTAATGGGAAATACAGCTGGCGAAGGTATATGTGAGCCCGCACCATCGGGCTTTTTACTTCCGCTTGAACCAGAAATGAAAAAAAAAACGTGAAACCAGGAGAACCAGAACGAAGAGAACCACGAGGACCACGAGAACCACGAGAACCACTAGGACCACAAGAAACAAGAAAACCAAGGAAACCACGAGAACCACGAGGACCACGAGAACCAAGAAAACCAAGGAAACCACGAGAACCACAAGAACCAGAAATACACAATTACCGTTACTAAGAATTAAATTATGTGAAGTCAGATAGTACAAGAACCAGAGAACTACCGAGAACTACACAATTACCGTGACTCAGCGTTAGATTTATGCGAAATCCGATAGTAAGCGATTCATGACGTCAGCTGTGGCTATTACACCGGGATCTGCCGAAAAAAGTCACAAGCATAAACAATAGACTGTTATCTTAAAAAAATCACACTTACCTTACGCAAGGCAACAGGTTAATTTTATTTGTATGTTACTCGCTTTACCTTTTACCGACTTGTTGAACGTGACAATCGACATTCGTTTACGCTGCATCCGTGCATTTGTTGTTATAGAAACGAACAACGCTTCCCTCTGTTGTGAGTAAGAAACGAGTACATACCAAACGAACAACGCTTCATTTTTTTGTCAGAAACGGAGAACGCTTCCCTTCGTTGTTAGAAACGAACAACGCTTTTAGAATCGTTACTCAAACATATTTCAATTCCGAGCATACGATCGATTTCTGTGTGGTCAAAGTGTTCATGGTATTGATAGAAACCAAGAATAAGTTTCTCAAGTTTACGAAACGTCCATGAGTAAGAAACGATAACATACTAAACGAACAGTGCTGCATTTTGTTGTTGGAAACGAAAAACGTTTCCCTTTGTTGTTAGGAACGAACAACGCTTTAAGAATCTTCTGGTGTTGTCGGAAACAAAGAGCGCTTTAGTGATAAAAATTTCTTCACTTTATTGCCTATTAACAGTCTGAAATTCTGATCTTTTTAGTATTTGTTTCTTCGGACGACTTGACTTTTTTTTCGGGCGACATAACTAAAATTTCGGGCAACATGACTTAGGTTTCGGGCGACATGACTTCGGGCGAGATGACTCTCAGCCGACTTGACTGTAAAACCGTTTAAACACTCATACTTTAGAGGCATCTGCTTCCTAAGCTGCACGGAACACCTCATCTTGTTTACTCTGGAAAGCTCGTGATTCCAAAATCTTCCTCCTAGCGGTAATCAAGTAAGTTCAGAGACAATGAGCACATTATAGGGTAACACAAGATCATTTGAAATGATTATAAATTGACTACTGTAAAGAGTTTGTAAGCATGCCTTTCGAGCGTTAGCCCTTCTTCAGGGTGTAGTTGATTATCAATCGTTGGAACAGTCAACAGAAGGTAGTGCTAAAGGAATTGTGGGTAGCACTCGTTACGTAAACTATGCTTTGTTACAAAAGAGGAAATAAAAGTTTGGCGACAGGATTTACAACATAGACACTGAAACTCCTTACCTTTTCAGGCGGATTGGGTATTGTCTTAGCTGAGATGAGACTATTTATCGTTTCACATTTCCTGATCTATCTTTCTGTGATCCAATACTCAGGTAAGTGACTGTCCGACAAGATTAAATTATGTTAACTGTGTAAGTGCTAAATTAGAAATGTGTCAGTTCAAAGATAGATCGATCGTCATCCAGTGTATGGCTAATCCAAAGACACAGACGCCTTTTAAAAGATCACGGCTCTTTCGAGAGATAAGGCGCAACCAAATAACAAAGTAGTCGGGAACCGTTGCAGCTATCGAATGCTTTGGCATTCAGCTGTGTGCGCAAACAGAAACTATCAAGAGGCCTGTCGTCCAAATTTACATAAGTTCGCCTATCATTACGCTTTATAATTAATTATGTTTGCTGTCGGAAGCCAGAAGGCCTGTCTTAAAATTGCAGCCGATCATCATATTAACAACGATCGCTGAGAAGAATATTTATTTACATATATTTATATGATATAAAATAACGATATATTTAAATAACGATATATTTAAATAACGATATATTTAAATAACGATATATTTAAATATATCGTTATTTTCGTTGAGTAATCATTATACGGACGCCCAATCGTTCTGCACCAGTGCCTCCGATTATATGACTCAAGATCTGCTTCTCTTGTCTCACATTGTCAAGTAAACAGAAATTTAAGTTTACTCAGACATTCTCTATACACTAGTCCAGCATGAGAAAGGAACACTTGCCTCCAACGCGAGAAGCTTTTTTCCTCACTAGAGGGTCGTTGGATCTGTTGGTCATCATTACAATACATTCGTTAAGTGCGGTTGTTTCTCTTCCACTTCAGCTATTTTTGAAACAACAGCTAGTTATAGAATCAAAGCATGATGAAAAGCGCTTCGACCAAATGATGTCTCGATAATTAAACCTCCCGGACAATCAATCTTTAATGTTCTTGAGTTTGTTTGGGTATAACTAAAACCCTAACACTAACCTAAGAGCTTGAATAGGAATATTAAAGATATTCAAGTCGTGCTATTGCAGCAGAGAAATCGATTAAAATTGAGAACTCTCGTACATGCTCTTCTCTAAACTCGAAAGCGTGCTTTAGTTTGCCTTTCTCACTCATGAATGGGTCCTTGATGAATCCTAAATTTTCCCATATTGAGATCTTCCACTGCAGAAACCATCAATGCTATTCTTATCAGAACTATTCTTTAAACATGTAAACAGAAGAAATCATTAGCTTATGTCAAATTATTTCGAGAAGTTTCGACAAAAATCCGGACAAAAAGATTTTTGGCCTTGGCCGCAACTTTTTCGGTCATCTTCTGTTGTAAGGGACAAAATATTAATTGATCTTTCACAGCTGTAACCCCAAATGATTCGAAGAGGTTAAGCAGGGATGTAGGGATCTCGGTGATCTCTGCTGTATCAGTAACTCGGGTGTTCGAAAAAATGACGACGGTTAGCTGTATAATCACTTCTCTAAGCTTGATATGATCCCGAAATTGTAACGATAGGTCACGTGTCTTTAACGAGAAGCATTTTTTGGCCATGTCCTGGTAAGGGTTGTTCTCTTAGCCTTTTGTTGTTGTTTAATCATTCATCTAGGATCTTTAAAGTTGATTACAAATTAGGAACTTATTGCATGCACAATAACAAGTTACAACAGGATATTTTAACTAAAATGGCGAGGTAGATTAAAGTCACTGCTAATTTAGAGTCTATTCCCAACTGGGTTTTTAGCATTGGTGTTGGTAACACCAATGCCGAATTCTCCTGGCTTTAAAAACCTTAGAAAACCTTGAAACCTTAGCAAACCTGCTGCTGAAAGGGCAGTTGATTGAGTCTGCCTGATTGAGTGCCAAATTGATAAATCTATACGATTTTTCATTGTCGCTTTTTAACAACAATTTATCAGAACTTTCACTTTTTATTACATACATTTTGAAATCACTGGAGATCCTTGCAATCTGATTGGCTCTCATCGGTGCGATTTACTCGCGAATCGCACCATTTTGTGCTCTAGATCGTATCTCTTCCCCAGCCAGTGAGACAGCTTTACTAAACCACAGCAAACAATCATACTTCAAGGCTTGTGTTAGGAAACAAATCAAATTGCAGGAAAATGGAAGAAAACTTTTGGAACTATTTGTATCTGGGCGACTGAATTTTGCGATTCCAAAAAAATGTATAATAAAATGGCCATTGAACTTCGTGTCGTGCAATTTTGGTCTGACGTGAAACTTGCGATTTCAAATCAAGCTGACGCGGCGAGCTCGTTCGCAATTGAAAAGCGCGCATATGATTTCAGACAAAATTGCTTTCCACTCAGTTCGATAGCCATTGTGCATTAGCTCATATGTCCCTTGCATTTCCGCAACGTCACTGAAAAAACAAAACAACCTGGATTCAGCTGTTTTCAGTTTGCGCTCAAATAACATGTGATCGATCCTTTCCTTTAACGACCAAAAATATTCAGTTTAAAACGGCGAAATTGTTACATAGAGTGAACCTCTACCTCTAAAGATAGTATTGGTGCAGCTGCAGGAGATGAACTATACTGGATAGTGAAAAAGCCCTCTGTTTATGGTGGAATCACTCTCTTTTAAGCAAATAACTTTCCATTCAAGCAATACTCAATGTAGGTGTGAATAATCTTCGATTTCAGACTGTGGAAGTGTCACATGGTATGAACCTCTACCGGTTAAGACAGTATCGAGTGCAGGCGATGACCCAACTCCAGCAAAGGTAAAGCTTTTTGAAGGATATCCTGCATCTCTAAGCTGGAACTTCAGTTTGACGTCAATGACTCTTTTTGCGGTGAATGTAAAGTTTAACGCTGAAAGTCTCGCAGTAAGTGGACCGGGAGGATCAGGTGCAAAGGTGGCGCCTGCCTTTGAGGATAAGTTCAATTTCACTTGGATTTCCCAACGACTCACTTTGGTTATCTTCAGTGTGACTGCTGCATATGATGAAAGTAACGGGGAATTTAGCTGTCAGTTGTTTACTCTGGAAGGAGGGTGGGTCCGTAAGATTCAAGTGAAAATTGTTGGTAAGCGTTAATTACTCTAACTGGAAATTTATCATTTCGAGAGAATGGAAGTGAGACAAGAATGCATATAATTAAGAGAGATGCTGCATATAATTATGATGAAAGTAATAAAAATGCAGCTGAAGTTACCTACTGGGAATGGAGTGTGGATTTTTAAATTTGCGTGGGAAACTACGAGGCTTTGAGCAGCGCGAGCCAGCGAGAGGTCTGCAATAGGTCAAGCACTGATTATTAGTGCCACGTCCCTGTGGAACCTCTCCTCGACTCGTCTCAAATATTCCAAGGGTGGAAAAACGCGCAGCCTGTAGCGCTACTAAAAATAAGTGCCTGCTCGCAGGCGATGAATTTAGATATCCGTATACCGACGGTTTTAATGACAATAGAGACGATTCGAGAGAGAATGATAACCTAAAATATTCAAAGGCCAGCATTCCTACCTATGGCCTACCAATTTGTCTTTGACTTGACAACTTCAAAACAACGTTTTATGATAATTATAAAAGACAAAGGAGAACAACAAAAATGCTTTATTTCATTCTAAAAGTTTAAAATGCTTTTCACCTTCCCTAATGCCCTTCCCTAAAGTAGCATAGCTAATTTTAAAGGGTTTTTCCAGACTGCCATGGAAGTTTTAACGCTACGGAATTTGCATAGCGTTTCCCTGCATTTAATACTCCTGGATGGAAACAACATATCCAGGGGTAAATATAACCGAATGCCTGTTCTTCGAATTAATCGGGTAACAGACGTGATCTCTGAAGAAAAAATGACTGCACAGAGTCATTCGCAAAAGATTAAGACGCAGTCTCTCTAGGTCAAAAGCTCCGTTTAAACGGTTCTTGATGGTTCATGATAGTTGAGAAAATCACGCAATGAGATCACGTAAGTGAAGACAAATATAGTGCGCAAATTTAAGTTAAGAAGTTGCGAGTTAAAGACACTGAAGCCTGCCAGGAGATGATTAGAATGCACAGAGACATTCTGAGAAAATTTGGCAGCTACTTTTTACTGTTAGAGCCCGTTTTTGGCAAAACTGCTGGCCGAAAAACTATTAATTACTATTATCTGCTCGCTCAAACGGCTGAAACTATCAACTTTCATCTTGAATTTGAACATGTCCAAACTGCATTATCGTTGATGATAGTTGAGGATAGTGCATGATAGTTCGTGATCAAACGTTTTTGATAGTTGAAACTACCATAGACTATCATGATCGTTTGAATTAGTTTGCCACATGACGAGCTTTGCTCAAGAAAAGAGTTCGCAGCAGGCATCGTAAACTGATGCCGAGGGTTGGGGAAGAAGGAGTCATCACATAAATTACACCACAATGTAATTACCTAGACTTGGCGCCCACGAATCCGCGAGAGATACGCGATTACGTGCGAGTTAACATGGGGTCATTTATTAACAATGAAAATCGAAGTAATGAAACATTAGGAAATTTGCTATGCGTAATGCTCAATAAAAAAACTACGTTCTTTCTGATACTGCCGTTTTCCTCATTATTATGACGTTTCTAATCATGTAGTCTTTTAAAGACCTTCCCTTTTCACAGAAGAGGCAATGCCTGCTGAGCGCCGTATTTATAAAAGTCTCTGTTTCAATTATTTATGTATTCTTTCGCTTAGTTTGCCACATAACAGCAACAAACGTTATTTTCACGCCACTTGGTGCATCGATCAATGTTCACGCTTTCCGATCATTACAAAGTTATTGTTTTCGTACAAGACGTGGCGATCTCACGACTAAGTCACCTATCCTGGTTAAACTCTTACTAATATTATAATATTAATCCTCGGCGAAATTTTCAAAATCGAAAAGCATCATGTTTTCGATTTCTAAATCATTGGAAGTGAAGTCATGGAGGCAGTCGGATTGTCGACGTGCGCCTTGGCCCCGGTTGACTTTTCCGCTCAGAGTTTTTACAAGGTTACAAGTGCCATACTTGACCCTTCCAAGCATTGGTATCTACTTTTGAAAGAGGTATGTGGCGTCCCTCTGCGTAATTTTTCATACGCGATGTATTTAAGATATTTCCCGACGAAATCCAAAGTGTCGCCGCGCGGGAACTTCAGCCCGCCAAATCATCGTTTGGAGTTCTGGAGATGGACAGGATTCCCGACGTCGTTCACGTTGAGTCCACGTTCGGTCTAGTTACTGGTCTTCTTCGCAATAAAAAAATTCCCGACGAACTTATTAATTTTGCGGGATTTATGGTTATCGTAAATCTGGTGAACTCCACCACATTGGACTTTGAGTCCGAGGGCGCGAAAAATTTATCTTTTGGCGCTAAAATCAGTCAAGACTCCGAGGAGCTCGTTTCCTTGCTTGCCGAAAGATCAGCGAGAGTAAATTCCCTTGAAGTGGAAGTGAAGGAACTTCTAGCACGGATTTCCCATCTTGAATCGAGCATGGAGGCAAGTTTAGACGACTCTTCCCTTCCTAATTCCCCATGTTGCTCATCTACTCCATTAAGTTCGTCCAGTTCCTCGTGTACTTCAATCGATGACACAAAGAACCGACCTGATTTAGGAACAATAAGCAGGAAACGACAAGTCCTTAAAAGGTACAGGAAGATAACAGCTGTCCTTGATGACGTTTCTGAGAGGTACAATGAGTCCATCGCTGCCGTCCTCGGAAACAGCTTCTTGTACGGAACGGATGGGAAAGAGGAAAAAGTACAGGGTATTATCTCAGAAGTCCTTGATCTAATTATTACAAAATCAAAGGGTTCGAGGAATGGTCTGACCGAGCTTCTTTCACCACAAACACTCGCAAAGGAAAGAGTGGGGTGAGTTTCTAACCATAGAGGTTTTTGCATTCATTTAATTTAAGTATTTTGTTATTTATTTTATTCTCATTGCTTTGTTTCTACAGCGATGAGCTGTCGGTCATGTGATCCTTTTTCTTACCAGCAATGTAAACCTCAGGTAAGGTTGTATTTAACAAAATTCATAAGAGTTCTATTTCAAATTTCATGAGGAGTCATTATTTGAGGATGATTTTGTGCATCGTGGTGAGACGTACAACATATTGATTTTTTTATGAGTTAAATTACATCTTACACCTTAGGTAAGGTATCCAGTTTTCAAATTATTCCTCCTGAGGGGAGAATTACATTTGTTTATTCAGTTTCACGGCTTGAAAATCTGAACACGATATATAAAGCAATTATTGAGACTTCTCCTAGTGGGTTGTTTTGAAATGTATTTCTGAACATAACTGATGTCAACCTTTTTAATATTTATAAAGTGACAGTTGATCTAAACCTGTTTTCGGTTGATTTTTTTTCTACAGAGAACTGAGGACACACCTGTACTGCTCACAAAAAATGAGATAAAAGCATTGAAGAAGCTAGTCTTCTCTGCAGTGTAGAAAACATTCAGGATTTCCAGGGTCAAGGATTCAGTTTTGATGCTTGGAATGTGCATCTAAATTCTGTTCTTGTCTGGGCAATTAGGGAGCAACACCTCCATTCATACAACTCAGAAGACAAAGAGTTTAACATTAAACTCGATGGACGCCCTCTTGGAGGTGTGTTCTCATTTGAGTAGATTTTTTTAGACTTGTTAGTCTTGAGTATGAAACTGTAATCCCTGCCAGATTAAGTAAAGGTGTCTTTGTATTGGTTTACTTTAGGTAAAGACCAAGCAGCTGTAGGCCTGGCACCTATTGATTTTAAAAACAAAAGCTTTGAGAGTGCACTGTCTATTTACCCCCTTGCAATTGGGAACTGTAAAGAGAAAAGGTAAGCAGTGATTTAAGTAAGTCAGTTCAAACAATCAGTGAACAAAAATTATAACCTCATTTCTAATCAGTTTAAAAATGTGTATTGGATCACAAGCTGGTGCATGCAGACAATAGTGCATGTTACTGGTTTTGAAGAGAAGACTCTGAATAATTTTAAAGGCTCTTCAAAGTAAGATCTCAGTGTACTTACATTATTGCCATCATTTTTGCTGTAAATAGTAGAATAGTCAGATAAGTGGGATTGCATTAATGAAGGTGCTTTTGCAAGTGTTCTCTTTTAATTTTTTTCTCCTTTTTTATCTGGTCAAATTTAAAGCTATGCAAGAAAGTTACTCGAGAATTTCAATAATCAGAAAGATGTCATCAAAAAACATGGAATATGGGTTGATGGCAAAAGTACAACATTTATTTTACACATGACTTTTAATTGGAGAGATAGAAAGCTAAGGGGAAAAGTAAACTGCAAAATGACAAAGTTTGGAATTAATTAAGTAAAGCAGCTAAAACTTTCTGTTGAATTGAACATTCAGAGTTACTCATTGAAAAAAGGAAAAGAAAACATTCCATAAAGAGCCTAGTATTACTTCATCGCACAATAACACTGAGTCATTGTTTAAATTAAGTTAAATCATGTGGAGAAGTGAGTTTTCCTGAGACCCAATTTTTTTATTATCTGTTAAGTCTCGTGTTATGAACATCAAGGTATATTCTGTAATTGTTTTCTTAAATTTCCTGTTTCTGCTGTGACTCTTGATTACAAGGCCTTGCTGCTTCTTCTCCACAAAAAATAATGAAGATTTCCTTCTTGGTGAGAAAGGATATGGTGTGGAATTTTGTGCATTTTGTGATGCAATAAGGGTAATTAGTTCTCTTGATATTTTCCTTGCTTTTAATTATTCCATCAACTTATGATCAGTTCAGTTTTCTGAAAGTAGAATGGTATCAAGCCAAATTTGAGGTACTACATGGCCGCAGTGATAAACAGCTATCAATGATTTTATTTTGTTGAATTGAATGTTTATATCCATTGGTAAAATGCATTAAATTACCTAAGAAATAAATTTTAATTAAATACATATTTTCATTGAGGCCTGCACATGCCATGGAGTTGATGCAGATGAAACCTGTTTAGATTGTCTAAGGTCAAAAGCCAACATCGCAAGGTGAGATTGTTATTTCATTACTGAAAATTTAATGAGAAAACTGCTAATTGTTTAAAATCTCACATCAGCAAATGTTATTTAAAGGTTTTCCTGATGCAGCAAGTCACTTTGCAGGTAATTTATATCAATTAATCAGAGCTAAATTGAAGAATGATGATTGCCTTAAACCATTTATACTAGGTTTGCTGTGATTGGAGAGAAATTGCTCTCATAATGTATGAGAGAGTTCTCTGAAAATGCCTTATCTATCTTATGGTGTTTCTGTGCTATAATAGACACCCACCACAAAGTATCTGAAGAGGCTAAATGGCTCTTCCAGATGAAATGCAGCCCTAAAGATCTTATACAGTTGCAAAATGCCCTTTGGAATGTTTCAGCCAGTCAACCAATACTGGAGCATGGTGCAAAGAACTTCGATTCCACCTCATTTTCGGATCTTGTTGAGGAGCGTTACATTGACAGTTTTGTCGTAGATATTTGCAAAAGCAAGTCTCTAGACAAAGCAAGAGAAATTGGAAAGGGTTTCACTGTCTTCTTTCCAAGTCAGTTCTATGATTGGATGAGGTCAAGTGACAAATAACTCCAAAAGCGGAAGTTGAGAGAAAATGTAGAGCAGCTGAAACAAGTCAATGACCTCCAGCAAATATTGATGCAAGTCTACCTGCCCAACCACTGGAGATTGATGTTTGTGGATCTAGTGAATAGGGAGATGTATTTTGACAATGGACTTTAGTCCACCGCTCCTCCTATAGCCCTTTTCTCAGTCAAAAGATCATTAGAATTGCTCTTAGAAATATACCATTTGTCTTTTAAGGCCATTACCTCATTGCGTGACAAATTATTTTTTGGCTTAGTTACAGTAATCGCCGCTAGTTGTGTTTTTACATTTTCCAAGTAGCTCTAATGGGCAATTGAAGGCTGAACCGGTGGCATCCACTTTGATTTAACATGAAACGGAAGTGGCTCTTTGTTTTGTCCATGAAAGATGTATTGAAGGCGCATTCGTCTTGCGAGTTGTACAAAATCTCGCAAAAATTGTGAGCTAATTTCACATTGGTTGGTCACGGGTGTTGGGATGAATTTGAGGCCCTTTGATAGCACGCTGACTTAACGGTCAGAAATATGATAGTTTGAGAGATCTTTTTGGAATGTTTTATTTGTCTCCCTTTCCTTGGCTGAAAGCTTATAGTTTAAAGAGAGTCTACGCTCTTTGCGTCGTATGCTTTTTGTTCTGCTTCCGCTGTTGTTAAAGCCAGCTTTTTTAGAGTAAGAGAACATGTCATGTTACCATTGCATCACTCACGAATGATTACATCGCATTCTCAAATTCCCGTATCAACACGTACTCAGGAGGTGTGAATAAACTAGTTCATCATGGCTACCCGTGTGTTTATTCTCCGTCAAGCTAGAAAGTATACTGCTTAACATGGTGTCAGGACCGGTTTTTACTGCAAGCCAGCTTCTCGTAGACACAACTGCACAATTGAATAGCCTCTTCTGCAACATCTCAAACCTTCATCAACATTTCACAATTGTGCCATACTGAAGCACTGGGAGACCAGATTTCATGATTAATGTCTACTCGAAAGTTATAGAAATCCCGCTAAAAGCAGACTCACCGAGACTGCGGACCATTTCATTGCCGCTAAGAGACCCTTCAAGTTAGCAATTCCTGCAACAAAATGAAGCACTTTGGATGACGAAATCGCTTCCAAGATACCGGAAGACAACGCTGGAAAACCCTGGGTTTGGCTTCAAAATATCAGAGAACATTACGTTGGTGCAATTAGTTTGATCCAAGACCGGACCACTTCTGAGCAAAAATATCACAAGCAGACCAAACCTCCATTTCACCGTGAGAAACCGCTGTGCGTACTGCTGCCGTTGGCGCTGATCTTTTGGCATAAACGTGGAAGAATTTATGAGGGATAAGTTTCTCTTTGATCTCAACAAATCCTTCAATCGCTTCCGAGAAGATATATTTTTTAATGCGATGGCCAACGAAAATCGGAGGATACCCCTTCCACCCTAGCTATCGTGGTGAGTCAAGCCATATCGTTTAAGGTGGCACAACATACAAACAAGCTTTCTTCTAAGCCCGCCACAGAAGAACAGTTTCACTCACTCACTCTACCACTTTCACGACAGCGCACAAATTGGTCAAAAAAACCTCCGGGTAGATCAAGACCTGGAACCTACCCTAATAGATCCTGTTTTTTCTGCGGCAGCAAGCAGCAACACTCCTGTGACATATGCCCAGCTTCATCTCAGACTTGCAGCTGTTGTCACAAAAGTTATCAACTCGCAGGCGTCTGTCAACAGGCTGCCAAAGACAACCGAACCTTCAGACCTGCCTTCCATAAACCTACCCCAACTGGTCCCAGACGGGAACACATGAGAGTGGTGGAACACGAAAAGCACTCCTACACCCTTCTCGAGGAAGGCATACAATATAAGAATTGCTTCACCCTCGCTTGCACCCCCACACACTGGTGTCCCTACGACGGCCCCACCCTCTGACAAAGGCCATTTCGTCCTGCCCCTTTTGGAGGACCCAGACTCAAAATGCAGGGCGCAAATTCCTTTCCCGATAGATTTGGCAGCCTCGTGCAACACCCTTCTATCCTGCCACCTCTCCAGCATGCCCTGGGCCAAAATTCTACAGTCCAAAACTGTGATACTACCCTATGCCAGTCCACCAATCAAACCCTTTAGTCAAGTTACCCTCCAAGCCAGTAAAGGTAAATCCACGAGCAACCTCACCCTTCAAGTCATTAACAATGAACAACCAGCCTTACTCAGTACAGAGGCGAGCATAGCACTTGGTGCACTAACTCTACATGTGGACTTCATAAGGAAATATTTTACCAGCAATCCTTCCCAGCCACTGCGGACTGAACCTAACAGCCACCATGAATCAGAAACTGGGCCACTTCCACCACCCCCAGATACGTCGATGCGAGTCTGGCCTACACTTGGGACTTGAACTCTGAAATCCATTTCCGAGAATTGGACCTCACTCTTTTAAGGTCTGGGCTTCCTCGGCCCATCCATCGATTTCAACCTGGATCTAGATGTTAAACCCATCATGCCCCCATTTGCCGCGAGCCCATTTCAATCAAAGTGGCCCTGGATGCATATGAAGCCACTGGCCAGCTGAAAAGGGTATCTCAACGGACAGACTGGATATCTAACACGGTTGTATTAGAGCGAGAACCAACTCCCACCAAACCAGGAATAACGCGGATCAGCTTAAACCCTTCTCAGACCCTCGACAAAGCCATTCAATGTCCAAAGTACCTGCACAAGCTACATGGAATGCAATATGTGTTGGTAAGAGATATCCAAGAGGCCTTTCAAAACATTCCCCTGTCCTTAAGATCATCTTTAATGACCACAACGTTTAGACCATGGGGTCGCTACAGATGGACTAGGCCACCATTTGGCATAATATGAGGATATTATCCTCTGCATCCAAAGACTGGCAGCGCCGAATTCATATGGTACTGGCCTCCCAGTCATCAGTGCTGTGACGAAATCTTAATCCCTGGCTGCGTTGCCAATAACACGGAAGCCAGAATTGACCACGAACGTAACCTCATCAACCTACTTAAGGAATTTGTACAATGTCATGTCAAGCTTCTTGTCAACAAGATGAAATTACTTGTTCGCAAAGCCATCTTCATGAGCCATGTTACCAATACAGATGGCTTCCAGCCCAACCCTGTCACGGTTAAAGCAATAATTGCCATGCCCACTCCAACCGACAAGGAAGCAGTGTCCCGATTCATAGGGGCTATTAATTACCTGGCCAAATTCTGTCCCCAACTTAGCAGCGTCACCCAACCCCTATACAACCTCACCAATCCTATGATCTGAGGCACCAGCAAGCCTTTGCCAAGTCCTAGCCACCTCTGCAGCATGACTGGCATAATTTGACGTAACTACGCCTCTGATCCTTCGAGTGGACGCCTCAGACTATAGCCTGGGAGCTTCCCTCTTACAGCCCATCATACTACACAGTAGCAGTGCCCTTGACAAGTCTTCTCTACGACCCACTGCGTACAGCAGAAGGCCTAACCACTACCGAGCAGCGCTATGCGCAACTCGAAAAAGAGCGCCTGGCTATTGTCGCAGCCTTCAAAAAATTCCGGTAATGGCTTTTGGGAAAATCCAACACAGAGTCCATATAGACCACCAACCACTTCAGCCAATCTTCAAGAAGGACCTCGCTCATCGCCTAAACAGCTGTAGAAGATGATGCTTTTCCTACAGCGTTAAAACTTTACTGTTGTGTACAGAAAAGGTTCTTTCTTGCAGACACCCTATCCAGAGCCTCCTGTCAAGACGAAGCCTTCAACCCATCCATGCCAGACACCATCCATGTGTTTCACGTTCATCTTGCTCGCTTGGACCTCACCTCACCGGCCCTCACCGATACCATTTGCGAGCAACTATGCAATGCCACATCAGTATGCCCTGACATGCACTTGCTGCAGCATTACACCCTCCACGGTTGGCCACCTGCTAAGAAGCTCCTACACCATCAACTCCAAGCACTCTGGCACTTTCGTGAAGAAGTCAGCATTGCAAATAGTATTCTTCTTAATTCTACTCGCGCCATCGTCCCTGCCTCTCTCAGACCAAGCATGCTGAGCAAAATCCACCACTGCCATGGAGGAGCAGAACACTCCCTTCGTTTCGCTCGAGATGCAATTTTCTGGTCCAACATGCATATTGCCAGTCATGCCCTAGTATGGAAAGCAAGCTGCCACTGAGCCTATACTATCCCATCCTGTCCCTACACGACCTTGGCAGTTCATCCCGCAAGATTTACTTGAGTTCCAACAGAAGCAGTACCTAGTCACCGTAGACTTACAGTGATTTCTATGAATTGGACCAGCTGATAAACACTCAATTTACCACCATCGTCGTGCTCACCATAGCCCACTTTGCCGACCACGGCGTCCCATTACGTTGTATGACAGGCAATGCCCCGAACGCCAAATAAGTTTAATGACAACGAACTTTATTGGAAAGTGGGCTAACAAAGTACAACCTCACAACAGCACTCCATATCCTCAGTGCCTCGCTTATGGAGCATTTTTCTTCTTGTTCATGTTATTATCTTTTTATTTTTGAACAATGAGTCACATTAATTTTGTCTTGGATGTCACATACATTATTTGTTTGTATTTGTATATATAATTTTTTTTGACTAGGGGGGGTGTCATGTCACCGTTGCGTTACTCGCGCATGATTACATCACATTCTAAAGTTCCGGTACCAACGCGCACACTGGGGTGTGATTAAAAATCATCACGGCTGCCCATGTATTTATTCTTCGTTAATCTAGATAGCATACTGCTTTACAAACAAACTTATATTTTTCATCTCTTTTATTTCTAAGTGTATGAATAAGCTCTTTAAGGTCAGAAATCCCATTCCGTAAGTTGGCTATTTCATCATTGAATTTTATAATGAGTGCTTTCCTTTGAGCGGTTGCCTATTTACGTGTTTGTTCTTACGAGCTGAGAGTTCGTAGTTAACCCTTTTTCTTTGCCTCTCTAGCCCTCTTCTGTGAAAGCTAGAACACTGAACTTGTTGAGCTTGTTGTTTATTTCTTTTACTTCTCTATCGTAGATTATGCCCGGCGCGATGTGGAAATAGCTGCAGAGACTGATGTACTTTATCTTCCTATTACAGCAAATGTCCTTTTGAATCAAACCCGTGTTTACTAAGAAATAAGGTCAGTTGAGATAAATGCTTAAGTAAACAAGGCTTAGTATGACATCTTGTTTGGGAAAACGAAACTGTGAAATTTGTTACAGGTGAGGAATACAAGGGGAATGCCGCTCTTAATAAAGTTCGTCTTTCAAAGCTGAGTATTGTCGAAATCGACTGTTTTAGTAGTCTTTAATTTTCTGCCGTTTGGCTTAGGTTCGTACTTACAGGTTAGTAAACAGGTTTACAGCAAGAGATGGGAGTTGTTGATGTATACTTGATGTATAACGTAAAGTAATTGATACTAACACAACTCCTCTTTTTCACTAGACTAATTCTGCAGAAGACCAACTAATAACCAGGCTAAATGTAAAGTCTGGAGAAACTGCTAAAGTTCTTTGTGTTGTGCCTGCAGTCTGCACTTGACTATGGACTTATTGATTAGTGTCTATGGCAAAAAATGAGTTTTGTAACAAATGATCCTAATATATTTCTGTATATTTGAAGAGAAATCATCAGATTTAATAATGTAATATACACATTAGAGATTTAGGTGTTGTCACTTGACTGCCCTTTTTTCCTTGCTAATTGCACATGTATAAAAAGCTAAAGCAGGATAGATGACACGTACAAATAAAATTCTGAAGGAGCAAAACAGATTGCATCATTCTATCCATACATTTAAACCACTTATTGATTGTACCTGGCAAACTAATTTAGCTTTAGTGCGTGAAAGATCTTTATCATTTCGTATTTAGACTCATATTTTACCGTTCAGTCATCTTCAGTACGCTGTATCTTTGCAACTACTGACCCTTTTCATTCAAGCAATGGTTTATTTAACAGCATGATTACATATTGCTCTTTGTCTGTTTACTCCCTTTTGAAGACATTTTTGTTTTATTCAATTCTCTTACCATTCATAAAATTGGATCAAAGATTCTGAGTGTACATGTACATGATGTAATTGACATAAAATATGTGCAGTATATGCTGTTTGCAAATCTTTATTACTGGTTATACCAGTTGAATAAGTAAAAATATTGTTTTGCATATGACTCTAATAATATCTGGTGTTGCTGAAATGGTGCATGGTATCTGTGAGGGAGAAAGTTGTTACACAGGAAAGTCATAGTTAGCGTCATTGTTTTGTTACTGGTGTGATGTGTTGTTGTTGCATGTGGAGTGAAATTTGTTTTGTTGTTGCTTTGTTATAAATGATGATGATAAATTTAATTATAATATGACTGGATAGGGTAACAATTTGGTAAATTAAGAGAAAACGAAATATGCATGTTAATTCATAGGGTTATCATTTACGGTGCTGTACAGTGAAATTCTATGACATTGTTGATATTTGTCTTTCATGTTAAGTGTGTGTTGGAAATTCTGTTTATTTATCTGTGGTGTTAGGTCATGTGGTTATTGATTGTAACAATAAAGATCTAATTGTTCTGTTGTTGTAACATTCTTTTAACTTTTATTAGATGCTGCTGATAGATATTTAAAACAGCAGATTTCATTCAACTGCTACTCAGTTGCCATCGTCATGGCCACAACCCTTTCTTTCTCCTCCTTCCCTCTCTCTCCTCCGTGTCATGGTGTTTTTCAAAGGAATTGCTATAATTATTGAGCCTGCTATTCCTGTAAAAGGCTTGTCTGCATGTCTTCTTTAGCGGAAGCTAAGTTCCTTAAATATTCTTAGAGACAAATTTTCCTTGATGTGTATTCCTTCTCTGACAGGTAACCTTGCTTCGCAGTCATGATATCCAGTTATCCTTTTGCATGTCTTGAAAAAGGGAGGGTGACAGAAACTGCTTATGGTTTACTTTTATTTTTTTTTTTATCAATCCTTCCCTAGTTTTGCTTCGGGGTGTCAGAAGTCCTACCTCTGATGTGTTGCAGCTTGGCTACAGTGTAGTGATAACCTTGTTGCAGTTTGATCTCTCTTGCTACTGTCTTTCTACTGCAAGACAGTAGCAAGAGAGAAGTCAGACGTTTTGACAAGAGAGAAGTCAGACATCCTGTTCTCCTTTTCCATGTCTTAAAAAAAGGGGTGGGTGACAGAAACTTCTTATGGTGCTTTTTTTTTACCAATCCTTCCCTAGTTTTGCTTCGGGGTCCCAGAAGTCCTACCTCTGTTGTGTTGCAGCTTGGCTACAGTGTGGTAATAGCCTTGTTACGGTCTGACTTCTCTCTTGCAACCATCTTGCAGTTTCCAGACAGACGGGGTCTGTTTGGAAACTATCAAGATGAGAATAAAGATAGAAACAGACCGGCACGGACTCCCATGTGGCGTTTGTGGTCGCGTCGCATTATCACCTTCAAATTATATTTTTGCACTTACAAGCGTATCTCGATAAGTTCATTGCAAACCCTACAGCATCGCTAAATACTAAATTAATGAGCTTACCATAACCAAATGTTAGCTTGAAAATTCAAAGTAATTATAGAGAAAGGTAGAAATATAGACTGCAGCACTGTCTTACATATTTTGTTAAATGATCCAAACATGTCGTCTATGGTTGTTTATCAAATGTTCTTGCTTGCAACATTGTTAGAGGTAGATGGTGGCTGGAGTGAGTGGAACTCCTGGAGTAACTGTACAAAGGCAGTTGGTGGTATACAAACAAGAAAGAGAGAATGCACCAATCCGGAACCAGCATATGGTGGGAAACACTGCAATGGGACCGGTGCACTTCTGAGAGGATGTAGCAACATGTCCAGTTGCCTTGAAGGTAACATAAAAATTGCAGCTTTTTTAATTTCAGTGGCTAAAAACTTCTTTGTTGAAACAAAAATAAACAAATACAGGAATAACAGTTAGAACAAAAACAAATAAACGGAACTTCTGAGTTTGAACTTTAATCACATCATTATCCAGGCCAAGTATGTGAAATGCATAAATTATTAAGAGTCATTATAAGCCAGAAATCCTTCATAATTGCAAACTCTGTACATATACGGAATAAACCATGCTCTTTTTGAAAGAGCAGTTAATTTAGCGTTAACAACTGAGTTGAAAACGTAAATTGGCCACCATAAAGAGTAAAAAAGCTGACGTTTCGAGCGTTAGCCCTTCGTCAGAGCGATTTGAGGAATTGTGGGTTGTTTGTGGCTTTATATGCAGCATGACGTCTAGACATCAAAATTTCAATTGACGACAACGATTTATGCACTAGTGTTTCCTACAAACCTACAGATTCACACAGTTACTTGTTGTATTTATCTTCACATCTATCGCACGTTAAGAATTCCATACCCTTTTCACAGTTTCTCAGACTTCGTTGTTTATGTAGTGACGACTCTAATTTTGCCGTCAGTTTTTCGATAAACGTGGCTATCCTGTTTCTGTCGTTCAAGCGGGCCATCACCGTGCCCAACAAATTGATCGACAGTCAGCACCACAAACGACTGAGAAGGAAAACACTGCGGACTGCATTCCATTCACTCTCACATTTCACCCTCACAACCACGCGGTTAAATCTATCATTTAAAAACTTTAAATTACTCCAAAACGATTCAAAGACTGATTCTATCTTGTCGCAACCCCACTTATTTCATTCAAACGTGACAAAAACATAGGTAACTTTTTGGTCAGATGTTCATTTCAAACCAATGACCAATCTAGAACTTTCAAATGCGCTCACTCACGATGCAAAACTTGTCCTTTCATTCATAACGTAGAGAAAATATCAGGACCCGAGAGATCAATTTAGATCACTGATCACTTCACGTGTACCTCCGCCAACGTCATTTACTACATAACTTGCACTTATTGCAATACGTTATACATTGGTGAAACAGTTAGACGACTAGGTGACCGATTCCGAGAACACCTTCGCGACGTGGAAAGAAATGACAAGGATGCATCCAAACCAGTCGCTGGACACTTAAATCTCCCTAATCATTCTAAACAACATATGGCAGTTTGCGGCCTTTCCTTACACCTAGGCAGTTATAAAAATACTAGAAAAAATTTATCTTCCAAATCGGCACTCTTAATCCCAACGGTGTCCACGAGCGCTTTTCATTCAACTAATTTATTCCTGTTTTCTCATCACCATATTCCCACCAATAGCGTAGCTCCATTTGCTGCATATAAACCCACACGCAACCCACCATTCCTCCAATCGCTCTAATGAGGGTTAGAGCTCTAAACGTCAGCTATTTTATTCTTGGCCAATTACGGTAGTCAATTTACGTTTTCAACCCAGTTGTTAACACTAAATTACCTGCTCTACTCTCCCACCGACGCAGCACCACAGTTTCCTTAGAAAATTACCCCTTTATTAATTTGACAAGAAACATGTTTAATAATGCGAGGGTCTCAGATACTAAATAACGTTTTGGCATTGACCTTCTGGTAAAGAAAATCAAGTTAGCTACACAGGAAATTCTTCCACCACAAAACTGAAAATAAATTTTTCAACAATGCTAGGACCTCTGTTTCTAGGTAATTATATGGGAACATCATCAACACAAGAATTTACACAAGCTGAAGTAGTCCACGCTGTTTATTTTTATCCTTATTTATCAGTTTTTTTGTTGAATATTTTGAAGGATTTCCCCTGCGTTTTGAAACAAAGGGGAACCCATCTGTCGGTACAATGGAGATATTCTCAAATAGCAGCTGGAAAACGCTTTGTACCAGTCAATGGGATGACGCAGATAAAAATTCAGTCTGCATGGCCATGGGCTACTATAACAACGGTGTTTATGCTAATGAAACATGGTACGCAGAACGTGGCAATGCTTCAATGTCCACCCACTACAACTGTACAATTCCGACCACATGTCAAAAGAACGTGGTAAAGAAACAACAAGTCTGCGAAGGTAATTATGAACTGCACTCATGTAATATCCACATGATTTCCAAAGATGGTAACTTGATAGATTTACTCACACTCCAGAGATGAAAACTTTCCCGAGAACAATGATTGTTCGTCTTCGGGTATCTTTTTGGTTCTAAAAAGGTTTCTAACGCTAAAAATTGTTTCTACTGTTTACATCCTAAGACGTTTGCGCAGTCATGCATTTGAGTTCCATGAACTTCACAACCTCTAAACCCTCCATTAAGTTTCCTTGAAACTATTGCATCCTTCTAGTTTCCTTTTTCTCTCTCTTTCGTGCAATTTGGGAATTTCACAATTTTTTACTTTACTTATACTAAACTAAACGTCTTTCTCTCGATTTTCTAGCTTAAAATGTAAATCACCCCATTGTGTTCTCTGAAAGTAAACGTTTTAAGGCTAAGAAAACACGTCTTAAATGTTCTAAAATTTTTGCCAAAAAAAATCTGGTTTGTCTTATTTAAGGGTAAATGATGAGTTTAACAATTTGAAGCACAGTCACGAAGCAATGTAAAAGAGGTCCGTCGGAAACATCGCAGCAGGGAAACTATGAAAACATCGTGATTGACATCTGACAACAAACGATAATTTGCACCTAGAATTTCACTTAAACAAAACACTTAGACTGGCATGAACTATTTATCATTTTGTGTTTTATAGGCATTCTTGCTTCTCGATAATTAGTGATTTCCATCCTTATAAATTCGAATTTTTGTTATTTCATAAGTTCCTGTTCGCTTGAAAGGCGCAAATGTGGAGTATGGAGGAAGAGTGGAAGTATTTTACAAGGGGAAATGGGCGAAGATATGCAGGAATGAATGGGAACAACAAGCACAAATGGTATGCAACACAACACACTGCTTATCCAAAGAGAAGAAATACCTTGATTATTACCTTATCATAAGACAGAATGTATTTTACTTCTTGGAAGGTTTAAAGTTAATAAATGAACAATAAAATCTAAAACAAAGTAGATCATGATCAATTTAAAGTGAACACATTCTTTACATTTTAAAAATCAGTCCTTCCTGTTCAAACAAGTACTTATTTGCCGTCATCCTCTCTATGCATCCTCAGAGAACACTTAAGGCCATATTCAAACACAAAAACTGCGGTGAATTTAAATGTGTAATCTGCTCTTTTTTATTTTTTGTTCACCCTTTAGAAATCTGCAATACCTATGCTACAGTTGCTGTCATTTGCTGTTCTCCTTTTCCTCCCTTTCAACACAGCCCCAACCATTGTGGTCTGGTGCTATCTGAAGCTTCTTCAGTGTTCAGAATTTGCACTTTTGTTTGTTGAGGCAATACAAGCTGTTTTAGTGGTGATGTACATCAGTCAATCTTTTGTGAATGAGATTGAAGACCAACCAGTTATAGTTAAGGTATTCTATCTAACTAAGCCTCTGTGGGCCTTCATTAACAGCATTTGGGTCCCTTTTTATATTTACAGTGACTAAGTAGTCTTAGTTCTTTTTTTTTTTCACTTTGTCTATTGTAAGCAATGACTGAGATTGTGTATCTTCTGTGAAATCAGAAGCTACATGTAAAAGTGATTTTAGTTCAACTTTATGTTAATTATTTAAATTAGCAATTTAACAATTATTTACCAAAGTGGAGGTGAATGATAATGGTTATCTACTGAGATGCAAAGCAGTGAGGTAACTATCCACCACTGTCCCCAAAACTGAGGTGAATAGTCATTTTAATATATTCCTTGCATGAACTAAAAAATAAGTTTATTTCAGTCAATGAACCATAAAATGGTTGGAAATTAAATTGCTGATGCAGAATTTTTTCTTTAACTGGATGGAACAAAACAGTACTTGCTTATTATTTCTGCACCAGTCAACCAGTGCCCTCTAAAAGCACTATTTACCTGTGTGGTAGATACAAAGAATAATTATTATTATTTTACATACAGTTAACATGTGATTTTATTCATCCAAGAGTGTACAACCTCAGTTGCCTGTTTGTTTTTCAGACTTCTATTTTAGCAATCTCAGGAGTTGCATACATTTTGTCAATATATCTCAGCTATCATTTGTTCACAGATATTCACTCAACACACACAGAAACTTGGTGAGTCTTAAGCTTTCATTTTTGATGGAATAATAATTGTCCAAGGGTTCTTTACACTCATTGGAAGGGCCTTATTACTTGAAAAAGAAGCTTGATGTGTCTTAGTTCCTGGATATGGCTTTACAGAATGTAACCCTGTGCTAATTGTATCACATTCAATTTTTGAGAGGAAAATTTTGAACCCAATAGTGCTGAAAGTTAAATGATTTTTGGCATATTACATTTGTTTTTGTGGTTTATAGTTTACAATCAGCTTTGGTTGTTTAAAGTTTGCATACAGTTTTCATTGTTCAGAGCATTGTAAAGAAATCCTATAGAATATTGCAGTTTTTCACGCAGTTTTACACCATAGATTGCCCAAAGCTCTGAATTTTCCCACAGTCCTTTTTCCTTAATTTCATTAAATTGCTGACTCTATAGTGAAGATTATTTTCTTCCTATGTTTTTCCACATTCGCCACATTTGTAGATTCTCAAACAGACTCAATGGAGGCTCCTCCAGAATTTCCAAAATATATTTAATAATTATAAAGATTTCCAAAGATTTCCAAATGACCCCAAAGGATTTTCTTTCAAAGCTTTTTACAAATAATTTCTTTTTTCAAATACCGTCCTGTTACAGGTGTGCAGGAGTTGCAGTCATTTTAACAATTTTGGTGTTATTTATTTGCTTGTATAAGGAAGAAGTCAAAGTTATTTGTCGTCAACTTGGCTTTGAAGAGGCTTTGGCGGAATTTGTTGGGTCAGAAGTGAAGGATGAGAGAATACCTTTTGCAATGTCTGATGTCTCTTGCACCGGAGAGGAGTCAGAACTTGCATTATGCAATCGCCTTGATGGAAAGTCAAATATTCCATCTCAATGTCAATCGGATGGCAAGGGTTCTCAAGCGTTGTGTCAACCAAGTAAGCAACTAAATTTTTAGGTCTGATTAGTTATTCCGGTTTTCGTGGTTGTCTTTTTCTTCCCATTGACCTTCTGAGTGGAGGAAAATCAGAGTAAATTGAGATCTACAGAAGACCAGAAGACCATTTCTAAAAACATTCTGGTAAAGAATGACTCGCGGACAAGCATATATCTGTTCGCAGATTTTACGCTTTAGATAGCGACATGACTTTGACTGGGGATGACATGACTTAGTTCAGGGTAACATGAATTGGCTTAAAATAACTTAGATGATTTTGATTTCTTCAACTTAGTTGATAATGTAAATTTGCCTCCGTAAAGAGTTTCAAAGCTAAAATTCGAGCGTTAGCCCTTCGTCAGAGCGGGTGCTATACTCTCCCACAGACGTAGCACCACAGTTTCTTAAGAAATTTACCCTTCTTATAGATGATTCAGTTTGGTCTTGAGGTGGAATAACGTTAGCTAAGGTGTACATGACTGTCAAGAAGGTAATATGACTGCTTATAAGATTATCTGACTTCAGTTAAGGGTTACCTTTTTTTTAATGGGTTTCATAACTTCTTTGGATGCAATATTATTCTGTTCAAAGGTTACATTACTTTAATAACGGCTAACATGATTTTGTTTGGAGTAATGTAACTTAGTTTTGAGTACGACAAAGTTCAAAACATTTCCCAATGAAGGCATTAGTACAGGTAAATATATGCATCTTTTGTATCCCTTCTTGTAGTGTTAATTTCAAAAAATTTTACTTATTTTGACATCTTCTAAATTGAACCTTTTTTTTGCAGAGAACAAGAAAGTGTTGCTTAGAGATGAACTCTATTTTGATATTGGTAGCACAGAAAGGCTTCACTGCTCTATACAAAATAAAACCAATCATGCTAGATGGGTCATCAATGGGCTAAAGCTTGAAATAACAAACTCTTCTTCTCGAAGGATCAGGGCTGAAGACAATGGTGATCTGGTCATTGATGATGTGCAACTGTCTGATGGAGGAGTATATGAATGCCAGATATTGGAACATATTCAATATTACATTGTCTATATTAATGGTATGAAAACACATTTTTATCTTGTAGAAATAGGCTTAACATGCAGGACAATGTCATGTAAGACAAGTACACTTCTGACTTTTCAAAAGTGTAGCTATAATATTAGTACTTTTCATTACTCCTTTCAACAGCAAGATTTACTGAGAAGACCTTGGTCCAGCAAACCTTTACCGCGTACACGTCTGGCATTATAAGCTGTAGTGCTGATGGAAAACCAAGTCCACAGATTTCTTGGAGTAAGAAAGGAGGAAAGTCCATAGATACGAGACGATTCACTCCAGTATCCAGCGGAAGCCTGCGTATTAGTTATGTAAAGCCTGAAGACGATGGAACATTTACCTGTACCATGAAACAAACTAAAGGACCAAAGAGGGTCACAAGCAAAGATAAACACATACAAGTGACAGTTATAAGTGAGTGACCAATGAGATAATATATAGAAAGTCATCAAGTCAGTTCTTCAAATGTGATTAATTTAATTTACTCAATTTCAAAACCTTTTCGCTGTTCATATCCGCAGCCATGTGAAGCGACATTTTATCGTGAATACGTTTGTTGATTTTAGTTGTTTGAAAGTAGGGTTAAAAAAGTTATACTTAAGTTATTTGTCAACAGTGTGGTTTCCTCGTCATAACTCATAGTAAGTCCCCTTTGATGAAGTTTATAATTTCTTTTTATTCTGGTAATGTGCTTAAATCGACTTCTGTTGGTTGTGGTGACAAATTCACTTTCTGAATGCAGTATAATCGTTTGTCTCGCCATGAAGTCACTTTGGATATGGATCGCGACTTTTTGACTGAATATTGTGTCTTCTTCGTACTATAAGGTCGGTAGATGTGCATGACCTTATGAAACTCTCTGTTTGGCTGGAATCCCACACAGGCTTCGATTGGCACACTTTGACCAAATGTTCTTTTGGAGTCTACTGTCGCAAAATTATCCTGTTTATTGTGTTTCTTGTTGTCAGCATCCATGTTTCTTCTCCACTTCAGTCCAGAGCAGGTGGTTTCCAGGTTTCTTCTGAAACTGCAGAGGCCTTTGTCTTAGCATGTCGTTTCTCGATCTGCCATATTACTCGTTTAACCTTACTTGCATAGGTCTGCCTGTTCCGCTGATGTAAACTTTGGCGTACTTGTTGGGAATCTTACAAACCACGGGCTCTTGCTTGTGTCATATACATAGCGTTTCCAGATCCTTCGCTGGTAGGATATCGATTGCTCCTATAACTCTCTTTGTGTAGATTGGCAATAACGGCGAAGACCATACTCCCCATGGATGCGCCTTCTGTCTTTCGTAAATTGGTGCGAGATAATAGGAGTATGTAGACCTCAATACGAAGTTCGAAAGGTCCACGATCTGACAAACGATTATAATACATATAAAGCGCTAGAGTCATTATCAAATGTTCATTTAGTTACGGTGTCTAATGTGATCAGTGTAAATGATACTGGAATACCTCCTATTTTCCAAGGACATGTCATTTATTTACCTCTTAGTTCGACCAGAAGTGGTTATTTCTGGAGCACCCAATCTCATCAAAGAAGGAGACAGTGTGAACTTGACGTGTGAAGTTGTGGCAGGTCGCCCTGAACCTCAGATCACCTGGCTCAAGAATACTACATTGAAAGGAAATAGTTTGTCTCTCCTCTTTACTGAGATAACAAAGGAGGACGAAGGGCGGTACACTTGTGAGGCAAAGAATGTAGCAGGCGTTTCCACCAAAGACGTTAACATTTTTGTAAAGGGTATGTTCGTAAAGCTCACAACCGTATTATAAATCAATTATGCATTTGATATGTCTACGGAGTGTGGATCAATAGTCAGTGGGCCCGACTCTAAATTAAGGGGTCTGGGTCTGAGCTAAGGGTAGGGTTATCGCAGAAAATTATCAGAAAAATGAAAAAAATGCAAGGGCTTTCAGCTATTACCTGCGGCTGATTCACCAGTGAGGACCAGGTCCTGAATGAATAATTTTTTCAGACCACCTCATTAGTTATTTATTGCGAAGAACTGGAAAGTCTTTACAATTGCTCTTGTGTTTTCGCTCTAAAAATTTGATGATTTCATGGTTAAGTTAGTAATATAGTCTGACTGACATGGTTTTTGGAAGTATTCGTTTGATATGATCAAAAAGTGGTTCATTTTCATCTTCTTCTTGTTCTTCTCTTTAATTGTTATTTATTCTTTTTATTAATTTTTTTTTCTTTTTGCGGGCGGGGGGGATTGGGGTGGCTTCTAATTTGTAATTTGTGTTTACATGCTTACTTTGCAGTTCCACCCCGTATTAAAGAATTCAGAAATCTCACCATTGCATTTAACTCCCCATTTAAAGAAGAGTGTTATTTGGGAGGTGATCCAAAAGTATCTGTCAACTGGACCAAAGATGGAGTGCTAATTAGTAAAAACAACACCCTGGTTATTAGACGAGCGACGCTTTAAGATAAAGGCAATTATGAATGTACTGCTAAATATGATGATATTGAAGCAAAATCTTCCTTCTGGATCGATGTGACAGGTAAACTCTATATTGCTGTTTACGTCATTTATCAAACTTGTAACTTAACAAAGCGTTTGTTTTTTAAGTTTAAGCCAAATTTAAATAGACCTATTTTTTCTCTCTTTTCATCCGTTTCCTTTAAAATACCGAAGACCAAGGAACTAAGGAGTCATGATCTCATGATAAATTTTCATTAGTGAAACAATATATGTAACTTGGAAAAAAGATAGAGACTCACCACTCGAAAGAGCAAAGATTGATACACGATTCGATGACAAAAAAGAGTTAACTTGCTATAACTGGAGTTGTGAAGAAGGACAGTGGTGTGTATTTTTGTGAGGCACGTAACAATCTCGGTTTTGTTGCCCGTTCCTTTGTTAAAATAAACGTCAAAGGTAAGCTGGTATTACCGTTGTGTCTTAAAAAAACATACGAATTTACCGATTAAAAAAAATATATTTGCAAATAGATTAAGACTATGGGTCACCTTACTCGTTTACATGAAATTACCTTGCATCGCTCTGTGAAATTCAGGTATTTCGTTTTTAAGAGCAGGTGTAAATCACGGGTTAAATAATATGCCAAGCTATTCCAAAGCTATTCCAAACAACTTAAATTTTAGTAGAACTTTTATTACTAGATTTCACGAGATTTTTCTAATGGCCACATATTTATCTGACACAATTAGCTAAGCAAGTGCCACGAGCTATGCAAAGTTTCAACACTTTGTGGTATTACATTGGTGGATCAGTGGCGGCAGCGATTGTTATTTCGCTAATTGCCTGGTATTTCTGCAAGCGTCGGAAAGGTGACGTCCATTTTTCTGTGTCATTTCAGATTTCTTCGTCTGCAAGTAAAATAAGGAAATGTTTAAACGTATTGAATATGTCTACTGAGGGGGGGTGGGATACACTGAGCTAAGAGTCTAAGAGTGGAGATATTTTTATAAGAATCACTCGCGTGCCGCCAAAAAATGCAGAGTTTTTTCACATCTGTATATGGTATCATTATCATTTCCATTATTTTTAACAGTGTGTTGAAAATAATTATAAATTCAGCAAATATCACGTCCCTCCTAATCTGTGCAAGTTCAAATTATTCTGCCATTACACAGAAATTGGATTAGAATATTCGATTTGATAAATTAATGCAAAGTTTTACCTTCTTTATCCCCTTTAATTCATCATTTGGAATTGCAGCTATGGCACTGTAAGTCAACGATTTTATCTTATATTCATCAAATTCATCGAGAGAAGATAAAAATAACTACACCATTGCATGATGACGATAACAAAAATCATATCGCAGTGACTTTACTTTTGTCGTGCTTATGATGCATTATTAACATGCATCAATTGTTGTTAGAATCAGCTTCATTAGTTCCTTTGTTTAATTTTTTTATCTCATTAGTATCTTCAACCTATTTTCGGTTAGATTTATCCTTAGATTTAGTACTAAAAAAAATTGAAATGCACGTACAATTTTTTGATTTAAAACCAACTGTTTCTTGTTTGATTTCAACTTCATCCGATTGACACAGGGTACTAAATAACAATAATTACTGATATGTTTTGTTATAATTTATGTTCTTGGTTTATTAAAAACATTGTTTTCTCACTATCAGCAAGAGAGATTATCTCGCCAATCATGTTATCCTCGCAAATCAAATTTTTACCCTCTGATTTCTCTTTTCTTTTTATCACTCTTCTTTGTTTTGAACCTGAAAGTATACAATGTTGACTTCCTATATTTAGTCCTGACCAAGAGCAGGCAATTCAGATGGAGCCATTGAATGCAGAGGCAGATAAGTGGGAGGTTGCGGTCAACCGTGTCCTGCTACAAGACGTCATTGGACGAGGGGCGTTCGGAGCCGTGTGGAGAGCTCTCCTGAGTTCACCAAATGGACAACCTGGAAATCGGACGGTGGCCGCTAAGTGTTTCACGCGTAAGCCTCCTTCAATTTTTTCTATTGATACATATGTTGATCTCAGGGGTGGTTATAAAAATGTTTTATTTGAGGAGAGAGGGGAAGGGAAGGGGTGGTCCAAAATTACTTCTCGACCAACGCACACCCCTTCTTCTTCACTCAAAAAAAAAGAAGACGGGGAAGGAGCAAACAAACAAAGGAGATAATCAACCAGTTTGGTCGTAAAAGTGGTCCTGCAATAATTCTTGTTTCCAGCAAGTAGTGTAAAAGGTCACAGGCATGAGTTAGTAGGGGGTTAGTATGGGTTAGTATCCGCAACACTCCCCCCCCCGGGGGGAGTGCGGAGGCAGCGCTGAATCCTTCCTCTAGATCCGCTGCTGAATCCAGTAGAATTTTTTTTCTCCCTTTGGACCTATTCCCCACTTACTAGTGACTGATTATCCCGGGTTGACGTTAGCAGTCTGACTACACGGTGCTTTTCGCTGGCAAAAGACATTTACCGAACGAAAGATGTGAAGCATCTGCAGTGATGGTAAAAATAAAGAAAGCAAGAATTATTGGTAGGATTTAAACCTCAACTGGTTCCGATTCGGCCTTTATACTCACAGTCAACTCAACCGTGGCCGAGGTCAGTGAGTTGGGCAATCTGCTAACTGCGAAAATTATCATCCAAACGGTAATAAGAAGATGCGAGGTTTGTAACTCTACCGGATTCTTTCTGGCTTGAACTCGCATGGAACAAAAGTATTAATCAGAATGTGTCTCTATCAATGTATACTTTTGTTGTAGCCACTGCTGGAGAGGAAGGAAGGAAATGTTTGATGAGAGAAATTGAGCTAGGGAAACTTATCGGTGAAAACGTTTCGCCAAACATTGTAAAGTTCATGGGCTGTGTTACGACAGAAAGTAAGTACTAAGCGTACAGCATCTTTTTTAAGTATGTGTTACTAACGATACTACAAATGCTGAATGAACCCTCTTAGAACCTCTTAAAATGAGTTCCGTAACTAGGACGTTAATGGAGCCACGTTTGTCTTTTTTTTTTGTGGCAACCAGACTGTTTTTCTTCGAGAGCATGTATCCATCAACAGTTCATTAAGATCCGGTCTGACAGCTTGAAATCTCATTAACGGGGCTAACCGGCTTTCTCCCTTTAACCTGTGGCAAATTTTTGAAAGTAAATTCTGATAAAGGTAAGCTAAAAGTGAAGTTATGAAGAAAGCCATCAGCAATTTTATCTTTGGTGTACAATAAGGAGCCTTGACATGGGGTTTATTTGCTTTTTCTTTTGTTTTACGTCACTTACGTTCACCCCATACTCATCATGGAGTACTTGCCATGTGGTGATCTGCTTGGCTACCTGAGAAAATGCCGAGGAGTGAGGGATCGGTATTATCTTGGTGAGGGAAGAGCTCAGGATCTGAACAACTACGATCTCGTGCTGTTTGCCAAACAAATCGCCGCCGGCATGGTATTCCTTGGAACGCGAGGGGTAAGTGGAATACTTGTCACATGTCAAGTCTAACTCAGAAAAATCTTTCAGAGAATTAAACTTTTTATTTTTCAATAGCTCGGATTTTGGGCAACATTTATGAGAGCTTTTGAATTAGATAAACCTCTTTGTTGACATTGGCAGATGTCACAAAAAAAAAGAGCCAAAAGATATGAAAATAAGATTCATAATAATTCGGTTGCTCAGCCTAAAAAGATCCCAGATATAATTATCTGGGATGGTATAAAATTAAGCCTAAAAAACAATTCCATGCACTTGTCAAAGATCGAGTATGCGCTGCTGGTTTGTTTTGGCTATTCGAGTGCAGTGTAAATAATCTGCGCTGTATATGTATAGAAAAACCGGATCAATATCAGTATCTGGGCAACTGCCCACCTACCCCTCCCCTAACCCAACAACAGTCTATTGATAACAACTTAGGGTTAATGTTGGGTTAGGGGAGGGGTAGGTGAGCAGTTGCCCAAATAGTGATATTGATCCCAAAAACCTTATTGCAACACTTAAAAAATAAAACAAAGGGAAAAATGGAACTCCTCAGAAATCTGTAAAAGGAAACAAAGGTGAAGAGAAAACCATCTTACTGATCTTTTTCTTTTTTGGAGTACAACGGGTCCTCTGTTGCTTTACCATTTCTAAATTTCATTTCATAATTATTGTGATTATTAGTATAGTTATTACTATTTTCGTTATCACTGTTATCGTTATCGTTATTTTCGTTGTTATAAAAATGCATTTTTTCTGATAAAGAAAGTAGATATTCTGGTTTGTCAGCATTAAATCATTACATAGGGCTGCCTTAGTTTTAGCTCATTCATTGTTCGAACATCCTCCGACATTTGATTCAGCGGTGTACTATATAAACCTATCGTTTCTTACCTTTTATATTCTGGCTCCTTGTCTTCTGATAGATCATCCATCGTGACCTGGCGGCTCGAAACGTTCTCCTCGATAACAACTATGTTTGCAAAGTGACGGACTTTGGTATGGCATATCAAAGCTTCAAGTATGGCCATGGAAATGCCAAAAAGGTAGAAAACACTTTTCTGGTTGCTTTAGTGCGGGGTTTCTGGAAACAAGTTGTTAGCGTCAGCATATTCTCGGCATAAAGTAAATGTACCTCGACTACCAACAGGGTTTCATAGCTCACTTTTACTTACAAGAAATAAGCAAAACAAAAAAGAGATAGAAATTAACAGAATCGGTACTTTGGCCCGGACATCGGGATTGTCAATTTCACATGCGTTTTTTGTAGAAAGTCTCGTGAAAGGAGTTACGTTTTCTGTTTTCCGTGACATTTTTAAGAAGGCTAACATTGGACTGACTTAT
>NC_089322.1:12274677-12282177 GCF_036669915.1 Pocillopora verrucosa | reverse complement strand
TGTTATCATGATAACAAAGGAGTCAGTTAGGATTTGTCGATGTTTCGCAGTTATAAAATGCACTAGCGGTAGAGGAAACAGCAATATTTTTTAACTGATTCGATAATTTCAAGATGCAATAGAAGGATAAGTTGTAAATGCCTCTGTTACCAATGTTCTGATCCACTGTGTTGCTGAAGTGTTTCAACATCGCCCAGAATGCTATTGTCTTTCGCGACATGTACTTGCAGTACCCATTTAATCTTGAACTAGTCGGTGGTGATTGGTCCGCAGGTAAAGCTTTGAGAATACATGAGTCTCTCGGCAGATTTCAACTGCTATCAATCAAACGGTTGGACGCGTAAAGTAAATCCCAAGGTGATATGTGAATGAAGGCAGGGTTGATCGGGGATTCTGTGAGCTCTAAAGAGAGCTCCCGATCAACGCACTGCATTTCTTGCACGGAAAACATTTGGATATCTGGAAGGTATGAGGCACAATTGTGTTCAACAACAACAACAACAACAGCATTTATTTAAACACGATAAAAAATTCAGCAAAAGCTGATGTGGTCGTGTACGGACAATAAAACTAAATTCCTAACTAAATCCAATAAAACTAAATTCCTAACTAATTATAAGAAGACTAGTGTAAGATTTCTACATATTTTCAACAATAAAAATTCTACATAGTACATCATTATAACATACGTGGCTTAAAAATACACTTGAGTGACTTTTTAAAAGTGTCAACGTCTTGAATTGATCTCATTTGATTTTCCAGAGCGTTCCACCGAGTAATTGACTTGTATGAGCATGATTTCTTGACCATATCGGTCTTAGGTCTAGGTAACTTAAATGTCATTTTCCTCCTGAAGTCGTAGCTACTTACATACTTTTCAAAGTGACGGCTCATAGGACGTGGCAAAAGATTATAATAAGCCTGATGCGCTAAGATTAGTAATCGTTTCTCATACATAATCTCTAAGGTATTCCATTTTACTGTGGCAAGAACCTCCTTGCTTGGAGTACACCAATCCAAGTTAAATATTATTTTCGCCGCTCTAACATGTATAGATTCTAAGCTTGAGAAAAATACTCGACCACAAGAGCCCCAAACTAACATACCATATGTCACAGACGGCAGAATAACCTTAAAATAGAAATCAGTTCTTGCCTGTATAGGAAGGAAATACAAGGATTTAAGTAAATTCAACTTCTGCGTATATGACTTAGCTAATTCCGATACATGATGATCCCATTTAAGAGCATTATCTATCTGAACACCTAGGCATCTTGCAGAAACAACCTCCCCGACAACATAATCACCTATCTTAATAGCTTGTTTTGGCCCAGTAAATTTTCCGCGTCCACCAAGCAATATATATTCCGTCTTGGTGGGATGTGGAGTGAGACAGTTCTCGCAACACCATGTATATAGCCTTGCTAGTACTTCATTCAACTTGGAGGCCACCAGATCATAGGTCGGAGCTGAGACATAGACGGTGGTATCGTCTGCGTACATGTGAAGCTGTGGGTCACCATCTATTCCCTCAGTGATATTTTGGGCAGATCATTACAGAAGATGGAAAACAGGGTAGGGCCCAGCACCGACCCTTGAGGTACACCAAAAGTAACTGGCATAGCTTGAGATTGACACCCATTAATCGTCGTTACTTGCGTTCTTCCAGAGAGGTAATCTCTTATCCAACACCACAAGTCCCCAGCTACACCAAGACTTTGAAGTTTTCGGAGCAGAATGGAGTGGGGAATTGCGTCAAACGCCTTACGAAAGTCTACAAAAACCACGCCTACAACATGTTTCTTGTCGATCGCTTGTCTCCAGTCATCCGTTATTTTCACTAACAACAGCTCGGTGGAATGACCTTTTTTATACGCCCACTGGTGAGGGTTCCCAAGTCCTTGTTCAGTGACATGCGTGGTAATAGTTGACGCCACCATAGACTCCATCAGTTTTCCTGGTACACTTAATAGCGAGATAGGCCTGTAATTTTGCTTAACGGTTTCATCGTCACTTTTATAGAGAGCTGAGATGTTTGCAGCCTTCCAAGTAGCCGGTACACTGTTGCAGGTGGCGCTTATTTGAAAAACAGACAATAAAGATGGAATAATTGAGTCACCGGCAAACTTTAAAAGTTTTGGAGCAACTCTGTCGGGCCCAGAGGCTTTATCGGCTCTCAACTTAGCCATCGAACTGACAATAACCTCCTGCGATAAATTTATGTTCATAACACAAGGCGCGACGGTAGATACATGAACGTTACTTTGTGTCGAGTTGGTATTCGGCAATTCGTTGGCCAGTTTTTCGCCTATAGTTGAGAAATGTTCATTAAGTATGTTCGCTTTGTCCAGATCGGAGGTGACAACTTTTCCATCCGCATTCCTGATCCCTAATATCGGGGTAATCGATTTGCCGTTTGTCTCATTTTTACCAGTCTCCAGTAGGATTTACAATCCTTCACTTCATTGAACAGTTCCAAATAGTATCTGCTCTTAGAAAGCCTCACTTCCCGTGTCACTCTATTCCGCAACTCCGAATACTCAGCCCACAGGTCTGGATCACCCAGACGTTGTGCCATTTTAAGCATTTTGAAACGTTTATTCATCAAGTGCCGTATTTGCGGTGTTATCCAAGGTACCGAGACGCTCCTAATTTTAACTTCCCTGTAAGGCGCATGCACCTGACAGATATCTTTGAATATGCGTAACCACGCCCAATAGCAATCGTCTGGATCGTTAAACACTGAACATACTGACCACGGGGCACTCTCGATATCCTTCACAAAAGTAGCTTGATCAAATCTTTTGAAGGTGCGGGCCCTGACTATCTTAGGTGGAGGCGGCCTTTTTATTTTGGACCATATTGTAGCAAGAACCAGCTTATGATCTGAGATTCCCAACTCAGTTGTTTTAATAGTTCCTTTGATAATCTCCGGCTTGCTGGTAATAACCAAGTCAATCAGTGTTTTTGTCTCACTTGTAACTCTTGTTGGCTGGCTCCTATCGTTCATTACGCTATAGCTGAATTGCTGGAGTATATCTTGTAATCTTCTACCGGCGTATGATGTAACACCCTTGTAGCTACGAAAATAGTCCGAGTTAAAATCACCGACAAGCACCACATTCCTGTGCCTAAGCCACATTTTCTCCAGACAGTCACAAAATCGTTCGTAGAACTGGAAGTCAGAAGGAGGTCGATAACAATTTCCTAATATCAACGCAGACGAATTATGCATAATTTTGATCCAGATTAATTCAACATCAGGGGGCTCTAGGGATTTGAGCCTTGAATAACAAATATGGCTCGCAATGTAAATCAAGCAGCCACCTCCATCCTGTCCCGTATTTCTGTCCCTTCTAACAATCTTATAGTTATCCACATGTAGTTGCTTGTTCGATATTCTCGCGTCTAAAAATGTTTCGGTAATTGCTAAAATGTCGAAACGACACACTTTAAGTAATAGTTTGATTTCATCCATCTTATTCCTCAAGCTTCGAACATTCAATTGTGCTATACTGAAATTATTTGAGCCACGGTTGATTTCACTCGCAAAGTTGAGTAAATAATCTTCACCTTCCGTAGATATGCCTCGCCATCCCGGATTTAACTCTACATCACCAGAAAGTAAAAGTATCTGTGTAGTAGCCACAGAGTTTGCATAGTACAAAACTCTGCATGAACTCCAGGAACCCTTGCGTTTACAAAAACCGCCAGAAGTCGCGGGCTTGAAGTTGTTGTCGCCGGCAGGAGTCCGAAGACAAATAACGCCCTCAATTGCAGTACTTAGTGTTTCTGGTACAATCAAGGTAGTGTACTGATGAAGAGGATACTTAGCTGCATTATGGATGACATTTAGATGTGTTAAAACCAAGCCTAAAAGTAGAAAACCTCTTTGAACCTTGGAGCTACAGCAAAACGTGACCGCCATTATGCTCTCATTATTCTATGCTGTTATTATGATAATAAAAGTTATTTAATATCGATACATATTCAAATATCCTAATTGAAAGTTCGATCAACACTAATGAAATGTATTCTAGAGTTAATGAAAAACTTATTTACGTTATTGATATAACTTTTAGCATAAATGAAAGTATATTTTCTGGTAATGAACAGCAAAAGGTGTATTATTATTGTTATTATTATTATTATTATTATTATTATTATTATTATTATTATTATTGTCGTTATTATTTATGTACAGATTTAGCCAAGCCTAAAAGCGGAGTTCTTGTTAGTTTATTTTCCAGCCCTTCATTATACTGAATGAAAACTAATAAATCTCATCAGCACTGGCTGTAGAAGTGTTTTATCAGTGGAATGAAAGACCAGTTCGGGGGGTGGGGAGGTGGGGAAAAATTGACGAGGTCTGGAACCTGGGGACGATGTTCTCACAACTACACACATGCTAGTCAGCGGTATCTTCAGACAGGTTACAACCGTTGTCATTGTTCTAGATGTTGTGACCAAATTTTCGAAGATAAGGAGTGTTGTCTTCTTCAGATGAAGTGCATGATATCAGCATCAGTTGAAATTATATTCTATTGAGCGTGACTTATAATTTCGGTTTGGGAAAAGGAGCCAAAATTGAAAGAAACGACAGTAAACCACTTTGCGTTAAGACATTACTGGTGTATACACGTGCAGTGAGCACAGTGAGTCAGTAAAGCAATACGCCAGAATCGTATGGGCTTTTCTTATATCTTCTCTTGAAGAAGGTATGACTGCTTACCCCACTGTTTTTCCTCAACGTTTCAACCTCCTCTGTTTAGCGTAGAAAATTTAAAAAAGTAGTGTTCAACTCGTGTTTGAACCTGTGTAATTTTCTAAAACCTTTTCGCTTTTGGCTACTCGTTTTATGTTTCACGATTGTCCTCCAACGACGTCTTTTTTATATTTCTTCTGTTATTTAATTCGATAGTCTCTGCTGTAACTGTAATATTTCAACCCAACCATTTTCCCCATATATAAGCACTATTACAAAATAAATCATTCGAACAAAACTTCTGTGAGACAGTTCTTTCCCTTTAAATAGAAGATAACTGCAGCTTCACAAGCTAGCACTCTTCTTAGCCAGCTCTCTCAGCTCATCTTTAATTTTCTTTAGGGCTCTCTCCTTTCCTTTTGCTGCTTTTCTCAGTGCATTAGACTTAGTGACAAGTACAAGCTTGGATTTTTCCTCTGCTTCTTTTGCTAGAGAGTCTACATCAAGTTGCAAGGCACTAATTTCACTGGCAAGGCGCTTTTCCTTTTCCTCAAACTCAGCTTTTTCCTCAAAAACTATTTTCCGCTTCCTGTTTTGAAATGCTTACTGTTGCTCTTTCTTCTGCTCTTCAAGATAGGCAGAGTAACGTTGCCTCCCTGCACTAGCTACTACAAGAAGTTCCTTGTAAACAACCAACTGAACTAAGCCTCCAATGCTCTGAATGTGGTCATGAATTGTACACCGTGCAACGAATGTTTTTTCCTTCGAATTTTTGATCATGACTTGCCAGTTTACTGAAAAACCTCTCTCGACAGTTGCTTGACTTGGGTTAGAAAGAATCAAGAGTTCTCTCAGCAGATCCCATAATTTGGACAGTGAACTAACAGAACCAATCTGTTTCTGCAGAAATATATCCAGCCTGTCCACCTTGAAGTTGAATTCTTCGAAGGCTGATTTCTCAGCCTTAATTGCCAGATCAAGAAACTCAGAGTACTGCAAAACTAAGGGATCACAATCACGTATGTTCAATCTGCTGCATTTCACCAACTTGCTCAGCACTACGTTGAACTTTTCACAGCAACCTTCTTTGTCAGTCACAATCAAGTTGGGGTCCAGACATGTCAGATTTCTTGCCAAAGTGTAGGCTATTGGTGTCTTTTCAAACAGCTTGCCAACAATAGTAGTTAAGAAGGACTGAAACTCACTCTTGAACTGGTAAATCTGAAAGTAACAATAATATCAAGCTCAGCACAGACAAAATTTCAGTTTCTGGTATTTTTGGCAATACTGTCTGCAATGGGTTAGGACAAGGTTAGTAGGTCAATGAGTCTCTGAAGGAAGCATTATTTCATTCCATTTTTAAAAGCTCATAGGAAATTATTGTATTGTATTCTGTTAAAAGTGAAAAAATGTATTTTGAGAAATTTGATATTAAATATCATAATTATGCACTGTGTTGGACATCAATGGCCATCTCTCTAGATTTCTTAATAGTTACCTAGCGATCGCTGACTTTTTTGTCTGCCTGTAGTTTCTTGAGCTTGTCCACAGCAACAAGTCCAATATCCACCTTCTTAATCTCAAGGAAATTTTTCACATCTGAGAGGTCTAACTTTAGAAGCTTTACTGCTGAGGTAGCCTTCTGAAGCACACCAGCCTTAACGTATCTCTTCATCAGTCCTACAATCATCTCTTGTAGAGTGCTAGCCATGAAAGGTAGAAGTGGGTTGTCACTTTGAAAAATTGCCAGGAAGGGTTGAAGCTGCTTTGCCATTGACTTAAAAGCTGCCATCTTTACTGGCATGAGTGCATCCTCGACAGCATCTCGTATAATCTTGAATGATTTTGATGTTGGGTTACTGCATTTCTTGTCAGTTTGCAATTTTTGAACATTCAGAATGGCTTTGTCCCAAATTTCCTGAGCTCATATTACAATGGGTACGTTCTCCAGTCATCTGTGCCTACAAAACTTCAGAGGAAATCTGCTGCTTCTTGTTATTTCAGTTGAATCTTCTTTCCTTGCTGGTGAGTCTACAAATAACCAATACAAAGATGAGAAGACCTCTTCTACATTCCACTCAGATGCCTGTTCACCAGTCGTGAATGCAATATGAACACCATGTAGCCCACAAGAACCAACAGTGATTAAAGTTGATGCATCCTCACCAGCCTCAAAAAATATGTGCTTGCAATAAATCGTGAAACATGCAGTTAACATAGAGCCCATGCATAGATGTCTGTAATGTCTTGGATTTGTCAATTTTTTTACTGACGAGATATTCTGTAATCTTTACCTGTAAGTCATTAGCAGTTGCATGCCCCATGAACAAGAGTTAAACTAATGTGCGAGCCTGTATTCGGTCCAAACAAATACAACAAATATCGATGACATCCTCAGGGAGATCGCACGCATTTACAAGTTCTAACCTATTACCGAGTCTAACGAGTTTCCGAAGGTGGCATCTTCGCAATTTTTGGTGATGCAATTTTGGGAAGTCCAAACTAAACTGTTAGAATTAATAAGTACTAAAAAGCGTTTGACAAAACCGTTAATTGCTGTGTTGTGGAGAATAAATAAAGTTGTGACTGTTTCTCATTGTCATTTCAACGGTCACACATGTAAATAACCTTAGCACTTCGCTTCTCAATGAAAACTCGCCGTAACATGGCCAAAAGATCACTCATTGACTTAAGAATGTTTTCTTGCGGGAGCAAAACAAGTAATCCAAAGTGGGTAAGATAGCCCCATACTGCCAGCCAGGTAGTCAATCAGAAAACACGATTTTAGGTTTCGC
>NC_089322.1:12254677-12267177 GCF_036669915.1 Pocillopora verrucosa | reverse complement strand
AATAGCAACCTCCAATCAATAGATGGCGAGAGCGAGAATAGCGAGCTCCGCACTATTTACGATTTGGAAGCTAAATTGGCGGACGTATCCCTGCCTTTCAAAGAGACTGTGCCAGCAGCAGTGAAAGACTGGCTTAACGTACTCGCGCGTCGCCATGGAACAACTCGGGAGATGGTTCTGTTGAGTGTATTGACTTCAACTAGCGCGCTGATTGGAAAGAGCTCACTACAGGTCTTCTCCACGCATGAAGAAGTGGGGAATCTTTTCGTTGTTGTGGTCTCCCCCTTCAGGTTCTGGGAAAACACCTGTGTGCCATTTAGGATGTATCGATCCTATCGTGGAACATTTCGGGCCTAAAATAAACAAAAACCTTCGTTATCGATGACGCATCGAGTAATGGCCTGTTCAACCACTTCACTACGGGCAATACCAACCCTATCATCTGTATCGACGAGGCCCACTCATTTCTAACGAGGATTACGAGTTTATCGAAAGGTCCTCAAGCGAATCTGACCATGGAACGGCTATGCAAGTGTTACGACGGCGATTGCTGGTACGTGCTGAAGAGCAACAAGGGTAAGCGTACAGGGGTCCCGTCGGCACGAGTCTCGTTCCTTGCGTTCACTACCCCAAAGCAGTTCCTCGAAACGGTTTGCCCGAAGATGTTGTCTGCCGAAAATGGCCTGGCCGAGCGAGTGCTTCTTTTCTACCACAAAAAGGAGGAGAAAGACTCGGAGGTAATGGCCCAGCATTGCGAAGAGCTGGATAATTATCCTATCCAGTCTCAATAGTGCTTGAGCAAATTTACGTAGAACATAACAATGTTCCAACAGAAGTACTCCCTGAGTGCAAGTGCCCGTGAGGCTTTCCTCAGATTCGCTAAGCCTCAAGATAAGTTGCCAAGCACACAAGGGGCCAGCGTGGAAGGAAGGAAAGGAAGCCAACTGCAACAATTCTAAGCGAAACAAACACGTCCTCCGCCTTGCTCTTAGCATGCATGTACTATATGATCACCTGAGGACAGCCATAAATTTGGAGACAGGGGTAACAAGTCATAAAATTGCCTTGGAAACACTAAACATGGCAATCGCTCTTGTCCAAAGCCTCGAGATTTACAAGGGAATTTCGCACACTGTGAGTAGTAAAATATTGCACATGTACTTGTATGACTAGTTTCTTTGCTTGCTCTTATCGGTTATAAAACTGTTTTCTTTCCAGTAGTTTTCATACCCAAAAAAGTCTTCTGGGGAGGAGGGGAAGAAACATTTCTAGAACCACACACTCTTTTTTTGGGGTATTAATTTTGGCATTTGAAAGGACCAGGTTTACAACTGTGACAACATCAATAATAGCAAGTTCAATACTGTACTTACAATTTAAGAATAAGAATGAAAACTTCTCCTGTGCTAACATTGTATCAAACTCTTGGTTATGGAACAAGGAAGCCAACATTCATGCGACCAGAATTACTCCATTTTTGTAGAAATTTTTATGTGTGCCCAGTCCTCCAAGGTGTCAAAACTTAAAAAAGAAATTCATTTTTTAAACCTCCCTGAGTGCCCTTGTGCATTTACACGTATGAATTAAGAAAGAAAAGGTATTTGCCATTTACCAGACCATGAAAATATAAACTCCAACTCAAAGTAAAATAATTTCAACTTATAGTGTTTCTAAATTTACCTTTATTGTAGGCCAGCAAAATTAATGGCTCTGCTAAGGTGATAAACGTGGGTGTGGCAAATGAGGTTATTACCCTTAGAATCTTAACAATGAAAGGGCCATGCACAACTGCCTGCCGCATCAACACAAGCTTTTCCTTGCACTGCCATCCAAATGTCAATCTGGTCCAAAAGTCCATGCAAGATCTGGCAGCTGCTGGTCTTGGCATATTTAAAGTCATTAACAAACTGAAATTTTTTTATAAAATGCTGCCCATTGATGACCTTCAGCAGAAACTGACCAAATATGACATCTCTGCACAAGACTACAGAACAACATTCCCGAGGGATGATGACAGGCTTACTGCTGCAAGCAATATCTTCACAATGTCAGAGGGTCATCCATTTCAAGCTGGACTCAATGCCTTTAGAGAGAGAGAAACATTGCCACCACTGCTTTAGCTGAAAAGAATGTTAAAACAATACTGTTACATGAAATTATCATGAACAACTTTAATAGAGATTTAATTGAGAGAAATTGAGAATACATGTACCTTTCAATTGATATTTATCTGAGGGAAATTGAGAATACTGTTAAATAGACATTTATTTAAGAGAAATTATGGAAGACATTGTGTAGGTCTAGAAAATATCCATACTACCCCCACAGATGGGGTTTAGAAATTCCAGGACAAGAGGGTAGGGTCTGAGAGACCCAAAATTTCAAAGCAATGTATGAAGCTAAATTGGAATTTCTGGAGGGTTGGTGGGGTTATAGGGAAGATACCTTTCGGGCTGGGGATATAGATAATTATATTCTGGAACTACGCATTCACTTGAGAGAAAATATTAATACCTGTAAATTGAGACATTTAATTGAAAGAAATTACAAACTACCTTTGAATAGAAACTGAGAAATTATAAATACCTAAAAATAGAGACATTTTAGAGAAAGAAAGTAAAGAGACATTTACTTAAAAGAAAATAGTTGAATACCGAAAAAACAATATTTGTTATAAAATGTTACAGTCTTAAAATATGTTTGAATAATACAATGCAGTTACCTGACACTTAACATGTTATTCATTACAGATCCTATTTATACAGTTCTGGTTGTTAAATCGAATCTTTGCTAAAATTGAAACAAGCATAATTGATAAAGATGTTTATTTAAGTTACAGTTAAAATGCTACAGGTATTATGCATTATACAACCAAACAATGAAACAATACCCTTGATTCAAACTATGGACATGTTTGAATAGAGTGATTTCATAAGGGAAAAAGCAAATATGAAATTCTAATTCAATTTTTAGAATTTTATACAAAAGTCACACAGAAAAGTGATTCATTGCTGTCGTAATATGCCTGCATGCCCATTTACAGGACAATCATTCCAATTACATTTAAATTCGTGTTGCATAGAAATTGCAACATATTGATATATCATGCATTATCATACTTAAATTTGATAAGGAAAAAATAAACAACTATAATGTATACCACACTAAGTCAACAAACATTTATGCCTGCTGATTGACTTTTACCATGTCAAAAATCCCAAACAGTTCTGAAATTTGAATTGAGTGCCAAAAATTGAAATAGACACAAAGTTGAATTTAAAAATGTTGTGCATCATGTGTGCTATGGAACCTCCACTTTGGGCATGGCACACCTCCACAAGGAGATGCTTTTCCTGGTCCCGGTAAAATGCTCGGATACACCTCTATAAGGAGATTGGGACACTTTGAGTGCTGCAAGTGCTGTTTCAACCCCCATTAAGGGGACAACTACTAAGCTGCTAATGATTAAAATGCCACCAAAGACACTGAGTTGTTCCAGTTTCTGCATGCCTTTCAAAATAAATATGAACATACTTTGTATTTTTACTGTACATTAATTCTGCACTTATTGACAGGTTATTGCAGTTGTCTACAAGTAGCAAGTCAAATCACAATTTAAAAAAGTCCAAGGTTGCTATCGAAAGCTTACGTCATGCATTTTTGGTTGCTTTAATAGATGGCTGCTTTGAAGGGAATAAAACAGGTATTTTTGTTCAAGTGGTTAATTATAAACAAAACTCCACCCACCCTCTATTCAAGGAACACAGGTATATTTATGGGACACTTCACAGTCCTGGGGGTGCCCTCTTAATGAAGGTTCCACCCTATCATTGACAAATCATCTGGCCCAGGTTGTTCAAATCTGGGTTAAGATAACCCATGGTTAGCATGGAATTTGATTTCAGGTCTGAAAGCTGTAAAAGAAAATTCAGTTCAAAGCTTTTTGCTTGTAATTTGATCAATGGATGTTCGAAAAAGAATAGGGAAAAATTTCTCTAAAAGGCTTTGGAAAAAAGAAATATAGAAACCTGCATTAAAATTTAACCCTGGGCTAGCACTAATCGGCCTTTGAACAACTGGGCTCAGGTGATTTTCTTGTACAATCTGGAGAATAATAAGCACTCAGAAAATTTTCAAATATATCCCTGCGGGCTAGTGTTATTTTGTGCTTGTTTATAACACGAGGTAATTTTCGAAAAAACACTTAAAATGGATCCCATAGTATGATATCATGTACTACATAATCTTCAGGGTTACTGGATGTTGGCCTTCTCTGATCACTCCCGATAACCACACCATGTTGCCACCATATTAAATTCGCATTCGATTCAGAAAAAGATACACAACTTTCGTAAAACACCTCATTTCTTGTGATAAAACTACGAATTTATCAAACCGTTCGACACAACCAATCTCTGACTAATGGGAAATACAGCTGGCGAAGGAATATGTGAGCCCGCACCATCTGGCTTTTTACTTCCTCTTGAACCGGAAATGAAAAAAAAACGTGGAACCAAAAGAACCAGAAGAACTAAGAGAACCACGAGGACCACGAGAACCACGAGGACCACGAGAACCACGAGGACCACGAGAACCAAGAAAACCAAGGAAACCACGAGGACCACGAGAACCAAGAAAACCAAGGAAACCACGAGAACCACAAGAACCAGAAATACACAATTACCGTTACTAAGAGTTAAATTATGTGAAGTCCGATAGTACAAGAACCACAAGAACCAGAGAACTACCGAGAACTACACAATTACCGTGACTCAGTGTTAGATTTATGCGAAATCCGATAGTAAGCGATTCATGACGTCAGCTGTGGCTATTACACCGGAGATCTGCCGAAAAAAGTCACAAGCATAAACAATAGACTGTTATCTTAAAAAAATCACACTTACCTTACGCAAGGCAACAGGTTAATTTTATTTGTATGTTACTCACTTTACCTTTTACCGACTTGTCGAACGTGACAATCGACATTCGTTTACGCTGTATCCGTGCATTTGTTGTTATAGAAACGAACAACGCTTCCCTCTGTTGTGAGTAAGAAACGAGTACATACCAAACGAACAACGCTTCATTTTTTTGTCAGAAACAGAGAACGCTTCCCTTCGTTGTTAGAAACGAACAACGCTTTTAGAATCGTTACTCAAACATATTTCAATTCCGAGCATACGATCGATTTCTGTGTGGTCAAAGTCTTCACGGTATTGTTAGAAACCAAGAAAAAGTTTCTCAAGCTTACGAAACGTCCGTGAGTAAGAAACGATAACATACTAAACGAACAGCGCTGCATTTTGTTGCTGGAAACGAAAAACATTTCCTTTTGTTTTTAGGAACGAACAACGCTTTAAGAATCTTCTGGTGTTGTCGGAAACAAAGAGCACTTTAGTGATAAAAATTTCTCCACTTTATTGCCTATTAACAGTCTGAAATTCTGATCTTTTTAGTATTTGTTTCTTCGACTTGACTTTTTTTTCGGGCGACATAACTAAAATTTCGGGCAACATGACTTAGGTTTCGGGCGACATGACTTCGGGCGAGATGACTCTCAGCCGACTTGACTGTAAAACCGTTTAAACACTCATACTTTAGAGGCATCTGCTTCCTAAGCTGCACGGAACACCTCATCTTGTTTACTCTGGAAAGCTCGTGATTCCAAAATCTTTCTCCTAGCGGTAATCAAGTAAGTTCAGAGACAATGAACACATTATAGGGTAACACAAGATCATTTGAAATAATTATAAACTGACCACTGTAAAGAGTTTCTAAGCATGCCTTTCGAGCGTTAGCCCTTCTTCAGGGTGTAGTTGATTATCAATCGTTGGAACAGTCAACAGAAGGTAGTGCTAAAGGAATTGTGGGTAGCACTCGTTACGTAAACTATGCTTTGTTACAAAAGAGGAAAAAAAGTTTGGCGACAGGATTTACAACATAGACACTGAAACTCCTTACCTTTTCAGGCGGATTGGGTATTGTCTTAGCTGAGATGAGACTATTTATCGTTTCACATTTCCTGATCTATCTTTCTGTGATCCAATACTCAGGTAAGTGACTGTCCGACAAGATTAAATTATGTTAACTGTGTAAGTGCTAAATTAGAGATGTGTCAGTTCAAAGATAGATCGATCCTCATCCAGCGTATGGCTAATCCAAAGACACAGACGCCTTTTAAAAGATCACGGCTCTTTCGAGAGATAAGGCGCAACCAAATAACAAAGTAGTCGGGAACCGTTGCAGCTATCGAATGCTTTGGCATTCAGCTGTGTGCGCAAACAGAAACTATCAAGAGGCCTGTCGTCCAAATTTACATAAGTTCGCCTATCATTACGCTTTATAATTAATTATGTTTGCTGTCGGAAGCCAGAGAGGCTGTCGATTGCAGCCGATCATCATATTAACAACGATCGCTGAGAAGAATATTTATTTACATATATTTATATGATATAAAATAACGATATATTTAAATAACGATATATTTAGATAAATCGTTATTTTCGTTGAGTAATCATTATACGGACGCCCAATCGTTCTGCACCAGTGCCTCCGATTATATGACTCAAGATCTGCTTCTCTTGTCTCACATTGTCAAGTAAACAGAAATTTAAGTTTACTCAGACATTCTCTATACACTAGTCCAGCATGAGAAAGGAACACTTGCCTCCAACGCGAGAAGCTTTTTTCCTCACTAGAGGGTCGTTGGATCTGTTGGTCATCATTACAATACATTCGTTAAGTGCGGTTGTTTCTCTTCCACTTCAGCTATTTTTGAAACAACCGCTAGTTATAGAATCAAAGCATGATGAAAAGCGCTTCAACCAAATGATGTCTCGATAATTAAACCTCCCGGACAATCAATCTTTAATGTTCTTGAGTTTGTTTGGGTATAACTAAAACCCTACCACTAACCTAAGAGCTTGAATAGGGATATTAAAGATATTCAAGTCGTGCTATTGCAGCAGAGAAATCGATTAAAATTGAGAACTCTCGTACATGCTCTTCTCTAAACTCGAAAGCGTGCTTTAGTTTGCCTTTCTCACTCATGAATGGGTCCTTGATGAATCCTAAATTTCCCCATATTGAGATCTCCCACTGCAGAAACCATCAATGCTATTCTTATCAGAACTATTCTTTAAACATGTAAACAGAAGAAATCATTAGCTTATGTCAAATTATTTCGAGAAGTTTCGACAAAAATCCGGACAGAAAGATTTTTGGCCTTGGCCGCAACTTTTTCGGTCATCTTCTGTAGTAAGGGACAAAACATTAATTGATCTTTCGCAGCCGTAACCCCAAATGATTCGAAGAGGTTAAGCAGGGATGTAGGGATCTCGGTGATCTCTGCTGTATCTGTAACTCGGGTGTTCGAAAAAATGACGACGGTTAGCTGTATAATCACTTCTCTAAGCTTGATATGATCCCGAAATTGTAACGATAGGTCACGTGTCTTTAACGAGAAGCATTTTTTGGCCATGTCCTAGTAAGGGTTGTTCTCTTAGCCTTTTGTTGTTGTTTAATCATTCATCTAGGATCTTTAAAGTTGATTACAAATTAGGAACTTCTTGCATGCACAATAACAAGTTACAACAGGATATTTTAACTAAAATGGCGAGGTAGATTAAAGTCACTGCTAATTTAGAGTCTATTCCCAACTGGGTTTTTAGCATTGGTGTTGGTAACACCAATGCCGAATTCTCCTGGCTTTAAAAACCTTAGAAAACCTTGAAACCTTAGCAAACCTGCTGCTGAAAGGGCAGTTGATTGAGTCTGCCTGATTGAGTGCGAAATTGATAAATCTATACGATTTTTCGTTGTCGCTTTTTAACAACAATTTATCAGAACTTTCACTTTTTATTACATACATTTTGAAATCACTGGAGATCCTTGCAATCTGATTGGCTCTCATCGGTGCGATTTACTCGCGAATCGCACCATTTGGTGCTCTAGATCGTATCTCTTCCCCAGCCAGTGAGACAGCTTTACTAAACCACAGCAAACAATCATACTTCAAGGCTTGTGTTAGGAAACAAATCAAATTGCAGGAAAATGGAAGACAACTTTTGGAACTATTTGTATCTGGGCGACTGAATTTTGCGATTCCAAAGAAATGTATAACAAAATGGCAATTGAACTTCGTGTCGTGCAATTTTGGTCTGACGTGAAACTTGCGATTTCAAATCAAGCTGACGCGGCGAGCTCGTTCGCAATTGAAAAGCATCAAGCGCGCATATGATTTCAGACAAAATTGCTTTCCCCTCAGTGCGATAGCCATTGTGCATTAGCTCATATGTCCCTTGCATTTCCGCAACGTGACTGAAAAAACAAAACAACCTGGATTCAGCTGTTTTCAGTTTGCGCTCAAATAACATGTGATCGATCCTTTCCTTTAACGACCAAAAATATTCAGTTTAAAACGGCGAAATTGTTACATAGAATGAACCTCTACCTCTAAAGATAGTATTGGTGCAGCTGCAGGAGATGAACTATACTGGATAGTGAAAAAGCCCTCTGTTTATGGTGGAATCACTCTCTTTTAAGCAAATAACTTTCCATTCAAGCAATACTCAATGTAGGTGTGAATAATCTTCGATTTCAGACTGTGGAAGTGTCACATGGTATGAACCTCTACCGGTTAAGACAGTATCGAGTGCAGGCGATGACCCAACTCCAGCAAAGGTAAAGCTTTTTGAAGGATATCCTGCATCTCTAAGCTGGAACTTCAGTTTGACGTCAGTGACTCTTTTTGCGGTGAATGTAAAGTTTAACGCTGAAAGTCTCGCATTAAGTGGACCGGGAGGATCAGGTGCAAAGGTGGCGCCTGCCTTTGAGGATAAGTTCAATTTCACTTGGATTTCCCAACGACTCACTTTGGTTATCTTCAGTGTGACTGCTGCATATGATGAAAGTAACGGGGAATTTAGCTGTGAGTTGCTTACTGTGGAAGGAGCGTGGATTCGTAAGATTCAAGTGAAAATTGTTGGTAAGCGTTAATTACTCTAACTGGAAATTTATCATTTCGAGAGAATGGAAGTGAGACAAGAATGCATATAATTAAGAGAGACGCTGCATATAATTATGATGAAAGTAATAAAAATGCGGCTGAAGTTACCTACTGGGAATGGAGTGTGGATATTTAAGTTTTCCGTGGGAAACTACGAGGCTTTGAGCAGCGCGAGCCAGCGAGAGGTCTGCAATAGGTCAAGCACTGATTACTAGTGCCACGTCCCTGTGGAACCTCTCCTCGACTCGTCTCAAATATTCCAAGGGTGGAAAAACGCGCAGCCTGTAGCGCTACTAAAAATAAGTGCCTGCTCGCAGGCGATGAATTTAGATATCCGTATACCGACGGTTTTAATGACAATAGAGACGATTCGAGAGAGAATGATATCCTAAAATATTCAAAGGCCAGCATTAATACCTATGGCCTACCAATTTGTCTTTGACTTGACAACTTCAAAACAACGTTTTATTATAATTATAAAAGACAAAGGAGAACAACAAAATGCTTTATTTCATTCTAAAAGTTTAAAATGCTTTTTACCTTCCCTAATGCCCTTCCCTAAAGTAGCATAGCTAATTTTAAAGGGTTTTTCCAGACTGCCATGGAAGTTTTAACGCCACGGAATTTGCATAGCGTTTCCCTGCATTTAATACTCCTGGATGGAAACAACATATCCAGGGGTAAATATAACCGAATGCCTGTTCTTCGAATTAATCGGGTAACAGACGTGATCTCTGAAGAAAAAATGACTGCACAGTGTCATTCGCAAAAGATTAAGACGCAGTCTCTCTAGGTCTAAGCCCGTTTCAAACGGTTCTTGATGGTTTTGATGATGGTTGAGAAAATCACGGAATGAGATCGCGTAATTGAAGACCAATATAGTGCGCAAATTTAAGTTAAGAAGTTGCGAGTTAAAGACACTGAAGCCTGCAGATGATTAGAATGCACAGAGACATTCTGAGAAAATTTGGCAGCTACTTTTTACTGTTAGAACCCGTTTTTGGCAAAACTGCTGGCCGAAAAAAACTATTTACTATGATTTGCTCGCTCAAACGGCTGAAACTATCATCAACTTCCATCTCGAATTTGAACATGTCCAAACTGCATTATCGTTGATGATAGTTGAGGATAGTGCATGATAGTTCGTGATCAAACGTTTTTGATAGTTTGAAACTATCATAGACTATCATGATCGTTTGAATTAGTTTGCCACATGACGAGCTTTGCTCAACAAAAGAGTTCGCAGCAGGCATCGTAAACTGATGCCGAGGGTTGGGGAAGAAGGGTCATCATATAAATACACCACAATGTAATTACCAGACTTGGCGCACAGGAATCCGCGAGAGATACGCGATTGCGTGCGAGTTAACATGGGGTCATTTATTAACAATGAAAATCGAAGTAATGAAACATTAGGAAATTTGCTATGCGTAATGCTCAATAAAAAACTACGTTCTTTCTGATACGGCCTTTTTCATCATTATTATGACGTTTCTAAGCATGTAGTCTTGTTAAGACCTTCCCTTTTCACAGAAGAGGCAATGCCTGCTGGGCGCCGTATTTATAAAAGTCTCTGTTTCAATTATTTATGTATTCTTTCGCTTAGTTTGCCACATAACAGCAACAAACGTTATTTTCACGCCACTTGGTGCATCGATCAATGTTCACGCTTTCCTGATCATTACAAAGTTATTGTTTTCGTACAAGCCGGGGCGATCTCACGACTAAGCCACCTATCGTGGTTAAACTCTTACTAATATTTTAATATTAAACCTCGGCGAAGTTTTCAAAATCGAAAAGCATCAATTTTTTCGATTTCTAAATCATTGGAAGTGATTCATGGAGGCAGTCGGATTGTCGACGTGCGCTGGCCCCCGGTTGACTTTACCGCTCAGAGTTTTTACAAGGTTACAAGTGCCATACTTGATCCTTCCAAGCATTGGTATCTACTTTTGAAAGAGGTATGTGGAGTCCCTCTGTGTAATTTTTCATACGCGATGTATTTAAGATATTTCCCGACGAAATCCAAAGTGTCGCCGCGCGGGAACTTCAGCCCGTCAAATCATCGTTTGGAGTTCTGGAGATGAGACAGGATTCCCCGACGTCGAACTCCTAACGTTGTGTCCACGGTCGGTTCTAGTTACTGGTCTTCCTTCGCAAGAAAACAAATTCCCGACGAACGGGATTTATGTTTATCGTAAAATCTGGTGAACTCCACCACATTGAGGACTTTGAGGTCCGAGGGCGTGGAAATATATTTATCTTTGGCGCCCACTATAAGAGTCAGTCAAGACTCCGAGGAGCTCGTATTTCCGTTGCTTACCGAAAGATCAGCGAGCAGTAAATTCCCTTAAGTGGAAGTGAAGGAACTTCTCAGCACGGCCATTTCCCATCTTGAATCGAGCACGGAGGCAAGTTTAGACGAACTCGATTCCCTTCCTAATTCCCCATGTTGCTCATCTACTCCTTAAGTTCGTCCCTAGTTCCTCGTGTCGTTCAATCGGATGACACAAAGAAAACGACCTGATTTAGGAACAATAAGCCCAAGAAACGACAAGTTCTTAAAAGGTGCCAAGGAAGATAACAGCTGTCTCTTGATGTGACGTTCTCTGAGAGGCGTACAATGGGTCCATCGCTGCCGTCATCGGAAACAGCTTATTGTACGGAACGGTATGGGAAAGAGCGAAAAAGCTACAGGGTATTATCGCAGGAAGTCTCTTGATCATAATTTTATTTACAAAATCAAAGGGTTCAAGGAATGGTTGCTGACCGTAGCTTCTTTCACCACAAACACTCGCTAAAGGAAAGAGTGGGTGTGGAGTTACTAAGTTAGAGAGGTTTGTTGCATCATTTAATTTACAGTATTTGTTATTTATGTTTATTCTCATTGCTTTGTGTCTACCGCCGATGACGCTGTCGGTCTATGTGTGATCCTTTTTCTTAACAGCAATGTAAATTTACCTCAGCGTACACCGGTTGTATTTGACAAAATCATAAGACTGTTCTATTTCCAAATTTCATGATTTCATTATTTGACCGGATGATTTTGTTGCATTTGTGGTCGAGGACGTACAACCTATATTGATTTTTTATGAGTTAAACTTCAGTTACATCTTACACCTTAGGTAAGTGTTTTTACAGGTTTTTCTAACATGATTCCTTCTAGGGAGGGGGAGACATTACATTTAGTCATCGTAAGTTTCTATGCCTGAAAATCTGAAAACACGCATAATATTAAAGCAACTCTTATTGAGACTTCTCCTAGTGGGTTGTTTTGAAATGCTATTTTCTGAAACATAACTGATTGGCAAACTTTTTAATATTTATAAAGTGACAGTTGATTCTAAACAGTTGTCTACGGTTGATTTTTTTTTACAGAGAACTGAGGACACACCTGTACTGCTCACAAAAAATGAGATAAAAGCATTGAAGAAACTAGTCTTATCTGCCAGGTAGAATACATTAGGACTTTCCAGGGTCAAGGATGCAGTTT
>NC_089322.1:12171251-12248368 GCF_036669915.1 Pocillopora verrucosa | reverse complement strand
CTTACCTTTCCCCCATGTGTTGGGGCAATACTTGGTAGCTTTTGATTTTATTTCGCGTTCGCTCTATAAAGCTTCAGCTGAGACCATTCATACTTCTTGTAAGAGACATTTCCCAGCCCTGTCAGCCATTTACGAGCAGTTCAACTGTTGGCTCCTTCTGATATTTACGGCGGTTGTGAATCATACCAGGACAGAAATCTGCTCAGTTCTACCCGCCTATCTGCAACTTTTCTATTTTTAGAGAGGAAATAAGGAACGCACTTAGTTTGATCCGAGACTTAACCCAAAGAGATTCTCAGTACGCCGGGGAGTGATTCGCTCTTTCAGTTTGACTTAACTGTTTTTTAGCGCTCTGCAGCTAATGTTTAACCCTCCTTTTGTTCTTTTATTCCTAACCTACGTGGAACTTCTTACCCTGGACGCTTATGACAAGGCAAAATACTCCAGGGTTGGAAGATCTCGGAGGTGAAGATGCAGGACAAAGTGAGAAAGTTGCAAAGAAGCCTCAGCTAAGAGATTAGGAAAATGGGCCAGTGCCCGTCGTTTGGGTACATAATCGTCACCTTCTCTGTGCTAAACTAAGTGTAGGTTTGTGTTTGTTAAATTTTCTCTCCATATAAGTATTAAAAAAATTAGTTGAAAGCATTGTCTTTGATTAACAAAATGATAGTATTAACAAGCACAAAAAAAACTAATTAATTAATTCTTTAAGATGGCCAATACTAAATAATTTAATCGTTTCAGAATAAGGAAAATTGGATAGAATATGAATTAAACTTCCGGAATCGATTAAATCAGAAGAGAAAGAAGGAAAGAAACAAAAATAACCTTCTTGAAAAACGACTCGTTTTATGCCGATAGGCTGTACTTGGTGATCTTTTCATTGTTTGTATTATTAAACCATTTAGTAATTTTTTGTAGCGGACCTAGTAAGCGATCTCCTAACGATCGATATGTAGATTAGTAAAGTTTGTCGTTTGAGTAATGAATTAGTCGTGTGGGTATTAACTAGTCACTAAGGTATCACTTAACGAAGTATCCTCTTTAAATTACATATTGCATCTTTTCTAGTGATTTGTTTAACTTTTAAGTTACCTTTATTTGAAAACAGCGATTGCATTGTTTTGACTTTACCGTTTTGATTGTTAGTATTAAATGCTTTGTTATAAACGGAGAGAATCGTTTTAATAGAGTGTGGGTTAATTCAAATAAATAATTTTCTTAAGTGTTTTCGATTCGTATGAGAAAAAAAAAACGCCATTTGAGGGGTTCATACTGTGGTGGACGGAAACAGTTTGTTATGGCAAAATGGAATGCTTGTTTAAAAAACGGACGAAATGAGAGCACGTATGAGCGCTTAATTTTGCACGCTATCCAAACACAATTAGTTGTATTTAACATAATGTAAAACTGTTTGTTTAATATCTACAATAAAAAAGATTAGAGGCTTATCTTATGACTATTTATTAATTACCAAGTCAGTTTAGATTGAAACCATTCTGTATCCTCATCAATCTTTTGGATGACGTCATCAGTCTGAGGCGATGACCCTATCTATAAAATAGCATTTTCATGTATATCACTGACTGACATATCCACGTTCTTAACTTTTCACGCCTACGGACGAATGTGAAAACAGGTTTTTTGCTAACAAAAATAAACGGACGGACGGGAACAACTCTATAAACTTCCTCTGGGAAAAGGCTTTCCTGGGGGCACTCGCTGGTTGCGGGAAGGCCGGGATCTACTACGGTTTTATATAAGCTCAGTTATGCACGCATTCTGATTGGTGCTCACTTATGATCTATTGGAGGACAAACGCATCGATGACGTCATCGTTAAAACTTTTTTTTAATTCTTTATTATATAAAACAAATAGATTCCAAGTTGCCGTGCGTCTGTTCAGTAATAGATCACAGAGGACGTCAAAATGTGGTAAGAACATCAGCGACACACTCGGCTGCGCCTCGTGTGCCACTTTTTGTTCTTACCACATTTGACGTCATCTGTGATCTATTACTGAACAGGTGCACGGCAACTTGGAATCTATTTGTTAGGTTGACTATCCTTGAGACAATGACTAACAACAACAAGGTTGGCTCCAACATAGATTTATTCTGCAAGCTCTACTGCACTTTTTGGCAAAAGGAAACTCTACAAACCAGCTCTATTTAAGACCAAAGTACAAAGGATTAGGTAATGCCATAAATTATCTAAAGGATTGCGTAATCTACTACAACGATTGGTTAGACAGGAATTTCGCCTTTTACAGGATTAATCACTTTCGAAAAGCTCTAGTGGATAACAACTACACAAAAGGACATGACAGGTGACGGTTACAGTTTAACACTAATTACAGTTATGATCTAATAACAATTGTTTACAGTTGACTGAAGAGGAACTGGTAGCACTCACGCTTTGCTGAACTTAGCAAGATCTCACAATTTCTACGTTGAATTTATATATATATAAGTGAAGGAATCAAAGAGGACGCATCGATTCTCTGTTACTCTGAGTTTCGCTCGTCAGACGAGCGTTTAGGCGCGAAACTCAGAGTAACAGAGAATCGATGCGTCCTCTTTGATTCCTTCACTTATATATACCCCAGCTCTGCTACCACAGCATTGAGCACTTTATGCCAAGGTAGACTCTGCCCCCACATTTATATATATATATATATTTTTTTTTAGTGTTAGCATAAAAACTCGATAACTTAAAATCCTATCGTTACATTCCTCCCACCTTAAATCGAGACCTCCTGGTCGAGTGAAAAGGAATCAGTGACAAGAAACTAAAAGCACAGCGACGTAAACGTATTAAGGGTGTTTTTGTTTGTTTGTTTTGTTTTGTGTTTTATGGATTTTGTATTTGATTTCGTTTTGTGCCTGAACCGCGACATAGACCGAACAAGCCGAAATATAATGGCCTCGGGGGTCAGAAAGAATCAACAAGCAAGTAAGAAATGTAATTAAGTTAAAATACAGCGAGAAAAATGAAGATCAGGTCGAGGTTATTTAAAATGAAGATATCGCAGCCTACGACTGTTCGTGGGTGTAGTGGTCCTCGACTCAAGCAGCCAGGGAGAGAGCCTTTGACAATGTATCCAGAGTCGCGCGGTCGTTTAGTTCGTGTAACAGCCTCTGGATTGCTGGGCATCCTATGTCTTCCAATTGTGAATTTCCGGCGCTTGTTGCGGGAGGAGAGTCGCGACAAAACACGAGTTTTGGAGCCCTTTCGTCCAGATCCGGACTGGTGGGAACGGGAGACGTCTTCTTTGCATGAAAGCTAATTGCACTTGGCACAGAGCCCAGCGCAGATGGTCTGGCGCCACAGTTGACAATTGACTTCGAGCTTGCTCCTGTTGTCGCCCATTTGTACAATTCGTCCCTTATGGAGGGTTATTTACCGGAGTTATTCAAGTGCGCAGATGTCAGATCCTTTCCTAAGCAGATGCCCCCAATGTCAATCGAAAATGATATAAGACCTGTGTCATTAACTTGTCAGTTAGCTAAAGTTATGGAGGGTTTCACCCTTTCTAGAATTTCTCGCCCTATAATTAATAATCTTGATCCTAAGCAGTTTGCTGTAGCTGGAAAATCGACATCTCACGCAGCTGGGTCATCTGGAAGTACTAGGTCATGGTTTTACCAATTGTTAGATTGTTCAACCACTGAGTCTCAGTGCTGAGATAGTAACAGCCACCAAGTAATAACATTAATGGTGTATGGCGACAGTGTGAGAGAGTTTGATGAAACTGTTTGAAAGCAATCTTCGATGACGGCGTCTAAGGTAACCGAGCCAGGTTGGCTGTTGGACGGTATGCAAAAGATTTCCAGGACAAAGAATGGTGGTGTCGTCTTCAAAACAATTGTCCAGTTCTGGTGTTCTGAGCAGGAAGCGTTTTTTGTCACAGGTTAACAACAACAGGTCATCAAAAGGTAGCGGCCCGCCAAAACAATGTTCATTATGTCGATATGTAATTGGCCTCAATTGTTCTATGGTACAAAGCGATTGAGACGACGAAATTTCTGGAAGCGTAAATAATAAATTCAGCTGAAGTTTCTCACTATGTTGATACTCATGATCCACCAAAGGCTGGATGATCGCTGCAAACCCCGATTTCAGTGCATCGAGAGTATGGACAAATGTCGGAATTGCGGCTAGTCGAACGTTTAGTTCCATTGTTAAGGAGCATGGTAAATTTGCAAAGGTAATGAGATCCTTGCGGGTGAGATGTGACAGCTGGCTTAAAACATATTCTATTTTTGTAAGCCGTAACATAGTGCTCATAACGCGGTTCAGTTGAAGAGAGTATAGCGATAAAAATTCCATGTTAGCGTGATAGTGGCGTTGTTCTTCTTTGAATTGCTCGACAACCTGCAGGTTCCAGGTGGTAAACGAGCGATCCAAGGCACGCATGGAGTTAATTATTTCTTTAACTTTCGTGTTAAGTGTATCCGTTGTCTTAACGAGGTAAGTTACTTTTCCATTGACCACACGCGTAAGTTGTTGATTAACAGACATCGCGCCTGTTGTTTGGCGAAGGACAGAGATTAAATTAGGGCCTTGCGGGGCATCGCAACTTTTCCTGGTAAAAACATGGTATAATGCCCGAAATAAGCCAAAAACTCCCACATGGCACATAAAAGGACTACGTGGCTGACGTAACCGCAGACACGCGAGTTCATCGGGTGCCACCACACGGCAGGTAGCACGTGCCCATGATTTGAGTAAACGTAAAAACGGCGTAGGAAACTGTCACATTCCAAAAGATTAGTTACTCCTTGCAAGGAATATAAGCGGTGTGTTGCGCGGCGGAGACTAGTGACTAAGTCGAAATTGTTCACGTAAAAGGGCGCTTGAACAGGGTCACATTTTATATTAGGCTTTGGAAGGACTCCTCCCAGAATCACTTTCAAATCGGTGAGAATACTGACTAACTTCGTGTCATTAAAAAAATTAGTGGGCGAGGGTTGATCGCCATCATCAAACTATCGGGAAAAACAGTTATTCTCTTGCAAGACTCATCATACTCTTGAATCTTCACGGTGTCGATAGCCAAATACGATAGTATGAATAGTAATTTCCATAAAAGGCGTAAGGGTGGTTTTGAAATATTTCCACGGCTTCTCTGACGGAGTGTTGCGTGACCGCCAGTTCTCGATGGTCCACAGGGACTGAGTTCTTGCAATCAGGCGGCAGACGCTTCGGGACACGTACATGACCATGACCATGACCATGCGATGGCGACCATGACCATGAGTTTTGCGCAGGCGCCGATTATGGCGGCCACGAATCTTTTGGCTCCTGTATTCTTCAGCCAATTGATTCTCTTATTTACCTTAACTTCACGTCCTTGTGTTGGAAATGGTAATGGGACTCGCTTGTCAGTGATGGCTGCGGGTTTTGGTGTGCCAATACCACTTACTCGTCGATTGCTTTCAGTCGGTTTCGCAAGATCAAGATTCCCGGTATCTAAATCTATTAAGTATGGGTTAACGTCGCTACTAATCCCTGGCCACGACCCACCAGTGGACATTACAATATTTATTGACGTTCCGAAAAATCCTGGCCCTTATGCTTCTACCTGTTCGAGACTAAGTTGTAGCGATTTATCGAGCGATTTATCAAGAAACCATGTCTCCAAAGGAAATTTACATATTCGCCAGATTCAAGTTTCACTACAATACTCCTTTGGGCCTTTCCAACGCGTGACCATTCACTCACTATTTAAAGATATATTGCGCAATTGGTGCAGGTTAAAATTTTCCTTAGTTTGTCTATTTAACCAGGTGAACCAACTAAACCAGTTTGACAATCTTAACCACCTCAACCAGTTAAGCTGGATTGTGCGGTTTGCGCTGTGAGCCTTTTAGTCTACTTGTGCATTTTGTTGAACCATTCAAGCCAAGTTAACCATTTGAATTACTTCAACCAATTAAGATGGATCGCGCAGTTTGTGCAGTTAGACAGTTTTCCCTAGATTTACTGTTTTACCAGTTAAACCAATTAAGCTAGTCATGGACTTTGTGCGGATGAAGCATTAAAGCTGTTTTGACTATTTCTACTACTTCACTCAATGAAGTTAGATTTAACTGTTTTCCCTAGTTTGACTATTTAACCAGTTGACCTAATTAACTTTGCGCGATTGTGCCGTTTGTGCAGTTGATTAATTGATGCCTGTTTGGACCATTTTAATTGCTTGCAGCAATTAAACTAGACTGTTAAGTTTTCGTAGTCGAGGTATACATGCTAGGTACGCATTTTGTGCAGTTGAACCATTTAATCTAGTTTATCTAGTTTGACCATTTGAACTGATTTAACCAATTAAGATAGATTTCGCAATTCTTGTAGTTTGACTGTTTTCCCTAGTTTGACCACTTAACTAGTTTAACCAATTAAACTAGTTTGATTATGTTAACTACTTGAATCAATTAAAATCACATTGCGCACATTGTACAGTTGCGCTATATTGAGGGCAGTTACCATTTTGTCCGAAAAATCGTTGAACGGAACAAACTGTACAATCTCATAAATGGGTGAAGTAGTTCAAATGGTCAAATTACCTTCAATTGCTAACTGCATAAACCACACAACCCAGCTGAATTGGTTCTGGTAGTTTAAATGATCAAAGCAGCTTAATTAGTTCAACCAGTTAGACAGTCAAACCAGCGGGAACAGTTGAATGCACAAATTTCACAATTTATCTTAATTGGCTAACGTCGTTCAAATGGTCAAACTAGCTTAAATGGTTCAACTGGACATAGTGCATAACAAGCTTAAATGGTTTCATCGCAGAATCTTTATAATGAAGGTCAGTTGGTTTAAGAAGTTAAAAAGTTAAACTAGCTTAATTGATTTGACTGATTAAGTCCCATTTAGAGCTATAAAGGTTTAGAGAAAAACAAGCAGAAAACCTTTTTTGCGGTGTGACAACGCTTCAAAAGCGCAAAAACGTTGTTTCTGGTTAGATAGCTCACATCACTGTGACCAGCTGCAAACAGGCAAAAGACCGTTTTTCGCTGCGATAAAGCTAAAAGTAGCGTCATTTAGCAAAAAAAGGCAAAAAAAATTTAAATTTAAAATTTATATAAAACTTTCAGAGAATCAATTTTGAAAAGCTAAGACGAAACCCCCCTCTATTTGACCCCCTCTTCTCTGTATACTGGAGCATCAAGAGCTTCCAGAGGCAAAATGAAGACAGTGGATATTTCAAAACAGACGTAAAACTCTCCTCCATTTGAACGTTAAGACCATTTCTCAAGCAACCTCTACTCCAGACTGAAATAGCGTTGTTTTCATGTTAAGTACTGTTTCTAGCGTAATTGTTTAGTGCAGCTGAGGAAAGAAGGTTTTGACCGAAAGGTAACCTAATTCATAATTATGTAAGATTGATCGACCCTTCACCTCAACCGAGAGTGACAGGAGAACGTGGTCTCTTGGATGTAAGTCTCCTGAAACATGTAAAAAAAGCGATTTTTGCACTTCGGCAAGCTCTCTTACGCCCACGTAACGTTGATTTGGTTAGATCAATGTCGTGGAGCTAAGTATGTAAATTTATGCACGGCATCATCATGCAGACAGAGTCAACTCCGAACTTTTCAACACTTTTATTGTAAAAAAAAAATTAAGGTTATTACAATAACGTGTCTGAGAAAAAAAAGGCTTTAGCTCGTACAATGTAGTTTCGTTGAGTAACAGTATCTGGTACACGAAAACTATCGGGCTACTAGGCGAAACAACAAACTTTCTTGCAGAAGTAATGTGTCACGTATAATTTTGATTAGAACATGGTTAGTTTTACTAATACTTTAAGCGTAAAATTATTTCGAGTTGGTATCGCAGGTAAAGGCAGTCTTAGGGAAAGCAATTTATGTGCACGATAGCTTTCCTGCAAACAAACGGGTTAGCGGCAGAAATTTTTCTAGCAATTTAATGAAATTGTACACAACTATGGCACTCAGAGCGAGATCTCATCAATCTGGTAAATTAGATTTTTTTCTTTCCACGCTTTTAGAATTGAGCCAGAAAAGAAAATGAACTCAAACGCTTGTGTCGAGCATACGTGTAAGTGCTTAATACCTTAAAGAGAAACTGAGAGTACACTTAATCGGTAAACCTTAAAAGCATTTCAGCGTTTAGGAGTAGAGTCAATTGAATCAAAACGTTCGAGCCTAATTGCTTAACACAACATGGCTATTTCTACCAAGTAAGCGTGTGAGGAAAAGATGATTAATCCATGAAACTTGTTGTGGCAAAGTATTCAAACTGTTAATCAGTCATATACCGCGGACGTGTATCTAACTACACTATTAAGTCCTTGACGTTTGCATAGAACTGCTTGTCGTACTTTGTCATGTTGATCAACTTTTCCTGAGAAATTTGATACAATAGTCAGCATCATTAAAAAAGTGTTCCTCTTACGTCATAAGCGGTTACCTCACAAGTGCTCAGGTTTTCACACCAATATAAATTCAAGGAGAAAGTATTATATGGCGTCTGCTACTCTTTGTACATCTCAAAGCAATTTTGCAATTATCCATTGATCTTTTAAATAACCATAAAGTGTCAATTGTCATTGAAACATTCTACTTCACAAAAATTATAGAGATGAGTACATATTACTACGCTATCTAGGCTCAATGCTGTTAAGTTTGAAACCCTAATTAGCTGAGCTTAAGCCAGTAGCTCTTGCATAAATGGAAACTTTCATGTTGTTAACAATTCTCACCTTATGCATGGTTTCCATGTCAGCTGTTTTTTCAACTCAGTGAAAGTTGGTCTGGCATCCGAGTCATTCTTCCAGCATTTCATCATGATCTGATACCTGTTATTTTTCAAAATTGATCTGTTAGAGATTTAAGGAACGTTTGCTTTTGTAATAAAAGAGAACGAATCAAAAATGGAAGAAAACTTACAATTTTTCATCCGCATGTTGTGATTTAGGCATCCTGTATCCCTCCTGAAGTACGTTTGCAATTTTTTTTCCGTCCATTCTTGGTTAAGGTGAACCACCTGACGGAGAACCACAACACCATCGAAATATAAATGTTACAAAACAACACCACTGTCACTTGATGAAGTAAGAATCTGCAAGGGAAAACTCATTACGTTTGTTTACCTAAACAGTAGAAGTTGTTAAATCAAACCGGTATAAAGAAATATCTACAGAGTCAAACGTTCATTGGATGTTACCTATGGTGAAATTCTCGAAAAGCACAACTCCATAGCTCCATCTACAGACAGGCAAATCAAACGTATGTAACTTAGATAATTGAAGACATAGACAAATTGTCATGAATGAAATTCATTTCCATAAAAAAAGTTTGTTGGAAAATAAATGCTAGAATTCATTGCTATGGGTAATGATGTACTTACACATCACTTTTGGTGGTATATCTTCCATACAACAACGCCTCATAAGCTGTCCACTTCATTGGAAGGCGACCCTAAATATTTCAAACATACTTTGTGAAACAGGTCCAAATTTATAAAAAGGGACAAATCAAAGACGTTGATAGTTGATGTAATACTAGTATAAATTGTTGGATTACCTTCGTCTTTCGTTCATATATATTTTCTTGCTGGACATCTCTGGCCATCCCAAAGTCTGTCACTTTACACCTTTCTCTCTCTCTCCAACTAAAACATTGCGGGCTGCAAGGTCTCGTGAATCTATCTTGATTGTTTTGAAACTCGCGGCTAATCTAGAAAGAAACTTTGCAGGCTGATCTCTGGTGTAATAGCCACAGCTGACGTCATGAACGCTTACTATCGGATTTCGCATAAATCTAACACTGAGTCACGGTAATTGTGTAGTTCTCGGTAGTTCTCTGGTTCTTGTGGTTCTTGTACTATCGGACTTCATATAATATAACTCTTAGTAACGGTAATTGTGTATTTTTGGTTCTTGTGGTTCTCGTGGTTCCCTTGGTTTTCTTGGTTCTCTTATTACATCTAGATTAAATCATAATACAAAAATTATTACTCTTTTTTTTTTTACAATTCATTTGTAGAAGTCTTTATTGTTTACGCTAATATAAAGAATAAAGGAACGTGTGAAATACATAAATGCTCAATGATATTACATTAATTACATTAGGTACATTAAATCATAATACAAAATTATTCCTTTTTTTTTTTTACAATTCATTAGTAGAACGCTTTATTGTTTACGCTAATATAAAGAATAAAGGAACGTGTGAAATATAAATGCTCAATGATATTACAAGCGTAAATACTTAGTTACTTATAATCTATTCTCAAGGCTCTCTTCAATGTACATGTCCAGACAGAGTCAGACTTCCATCTACCATGTATTTTAAGTAAGTCTTTCTGAAATCGAATGACCCCTATCACGCACTACAGATGTAATGCCACCGGATCTTAAGCTATGAAGACCGAAATTATTAGGATTATAACCTAGCTTACTCAGGCAATCTCTAAGAATTTCCCTGCATCTAGTATAAGAAATCTTACCACTTCTCAGGGTATAGCTAGAATTACTAGGGTGAAAAGTTAGGTCTAAATAAAGGAAGATTACTATTGCTGTCAATCCCAGAAAGGTTCAAATACCTTCTTAAGACACCTACAGGACAGTACTTAGATGTGGAAGCGCTAATATAGATTTAACTCCCTTCCCTATAAATATTGGTTTTGCTTCGAGGCAAGAAAATCCTTGTATAATCATTATGAAACTCAATATGCTTCGGAACGATATTACATAAATCGTCATACCGAAGAAAACCTGCGAAAACTAATGAGCATAATGCGGCAATACGAAGATCCTTCAGATTAGAATCTTCCTTGTTATGAACGTCCAATATGTTCCTAATGATTTCTGTGGTAATGGGTTTCTTTTTCACAATCGGTTGTGACCTCTGGCGTTTGGCAGATTCGATAATATTTCTGCAAAAATCGCTATCCAATGGGTTACAATCAAGACCAGGAACAAATGAATGTAGCCATTCAAGGGCGGCGTGGGTCAAAATTACAGAAGAACTGGAACTACAAGACTGTTGGACTTCGAACAAATAAAGAGATACGACACCTAAAGGAAAAGGTAGCTCAAAGCTTATTTTCTTGCTTTTACACCAATCCAAAAACTTCTTAATAACTCGCATATAGGATTTTGCTGTAGCATCTGCTCTGGATTTCAACATCACGTCTGAAACCTGATTGGCATTCAATGACGAAAGAACTGGGGAACCTTTCCATCACTTGCTTGAAGAAATTATCTGAAAAAAACAAGAACACAACATACAAACTAAAAGGAACAAAACGCACGCCCTTAGTGTAGTGACAATAAGATGGGAATCCCAAAGTGCCCAATGGATCATTGTTTGGGCCGGAGTCTGGGCCAGTGCCCTTAAAACAAGACATCATTGTTGGGCCAGTGCCACAAGATACAAATCATTGTTTCGGCCAGTGCCTCATGAAATCAAACCATTGCTTAGGCCAGTACCAACACACTTGATGAACAAGTCCAAATTGTTACTCAGTAAATTCCATTCTTAAGGCGATAATATAGCCTGTGAATTGGTGAGACCCTAACAGCGAATTATGATTTCTTCCATGAATAAGAACCTCCCTCCCAGCACGAATAACGTGGGCCACAAGAGAATCACCATATCTGTGCATAATTAATGACCAGTAATGAGCTGAAGGCCAGAAGGGTACAACAAGTGTACCAACGGCATAATGACACTTCATATAATGCAAAACACGTGGAACAATACCCACGGGTGGAACCACTAGACAATTTTCCCCGCCAAGAGGCTGAAAGAAGAAATCGACACCTGCAGTATTGGGATTCCAGAATCTTGAAAAGAATTTGGGGAGTTTGTGAATGTAATAATTGGCAAAGCAATCAACAGTATGGGGCCCCCAACGTTCATCAAGAAATAGAAAAAATTCGTTGGCAATTTGCCAATCATCGGTATCAATTAATCGCCTTATATAGTCAGCTTGCTGATTCAAAGTACGTGGAATCCACTGGACCTCTAAATGAATCCCCGACTGGATGCAAATACTGAAAATGCTCCGCGCGATCCTGTGTAGATCAAGCTTCATGCTGCCCACTTCAACAATCTTGGCAGCGGCTTGGCTGTCAGTATACCACTTAACGTGCGATCCTTTAAGTACAGGGGCAAATGATTTCAATGAAAATTCAATAACAGATAACTCTCTCCATGTTGAGCTTCGCAACCTTTCAATAATAGTCAAAATGAAATTTGGAGCACCAATAGATCTCCAAAACCCTAGATTTTTCTTCAAATTACCCTTAACGGTTAAAGACTTTCCGCTTTCAAGTTCGTATTTCTGTACGATTTCTTCTACCTGTACCAAGTCCTCTTCACTGCTTTGATTGGTATTGAGATGAATGGCTTCCGGCTGGCTTGTTGTAGGAGAGTCCAGGGTAAGTATTGTAGTTGGGAAACTGGTAACTTCCTGGCCAGAACATGGATCTGCAGTCTTTAGCCCAGTGCCCAAGTTTTCCACACTTGTAGCAACGTGAGTAGTCGCAAGAAGCGCCTCTACGGCCTGAATAAAACGTAGTAAGCAGAGGGGGTGGGGGGTGGGGGGTGGGAAAACACTCGCAAAAAGATGTAAACTGTGAAGTAGGAAACCGCAAACGTGAATGGTGTACAGTGAACAGTAGAGAGTATAAGTACTAGAAGCCGACCAATAACAGCGTAGAAGGCACAATAAAGGGAGTGCCAGGTGTCAAAGCGAAACAAGTACGCCTAATTACTTCGAATACCAGCTGAAAATACATTTACGTTCTAATTCGCTTCGCTCAAACGAACGTAAATTATTTTGCCCCTAAATTCCCGTAATAACTAAATCAGACAAGCAGTATGGTAGGATGCGTAAGCGGATCCAAAACCATATGAAATCACAAAGTGAATTGTAGGCAATTTTTCTTACCACGAAAAAGCTGATTATCAGAACCCACAGCGGCTCTTGCTTTCTTTCCACTCCCGCTTGTGAGTTGGTCCTTTTGTCGTCTCTTTCGACTCGCCGTTTCCCTAGCCTTTTTGAGCCGTTTCTCATCTTCGGAGTCGGACGCCAACTCATCGGATTCGTACTCTGCCACAACTTGCCAACCGTCCTTGCTCTTGTCGGCAATTTTTATTAGCTTTTGCCGTTTGCGAATAAGCTCCCTGGCCTCTTGAGAATACTTCTTAATCAGCGGCAAATTTGGTTCGCCGCGCTCTGACTCGGTTTCTAAGCTTTCAGTGATAGAATCCAATTCTGCATTGAGCTCGTACTGCTTCTGGTTGCCCTTGTATTTCAATTGCACGACTTCTTTGTCTATTTTGCTCGATCTGCTTGGTTTTAACCTCCAATTTCTTCTCCAGGTAATCTTTAAACATTCAGAAAACCTGGTCGACAGATGCCGAGTTGCCACCACCATGAACCGGTTGGGTCGTATCTGTTGAGCGGGAAGAACCTTCGGTTTGCTCCTGTTCGCTGGACATTAGAAGCACACGCTTGAAAAAACACTCGCGAAAAGATGTAAAATTGTGAAGTAGGAAACCGCAAACGTGAATGGTGAACAGTGAACAGTAGAGAGTATAAGTACTAGAAGCCGACCAATAACAGCGTAGAAAGCACAATAAAGGGAGTGCCAGGTGTCAAAGCGAAACAAGTACGCCTAATTACTTCGAATACCAGCGGAAAATACATTATATGGCAAATTTTGGTCTGACGGCGACTTCTCTGTTCGAAATCTGACGCCAGTGTGGAGCTCCAACAGTACCAGTCGCTTTCACAAAGGAATTTCTTTTCTGGACAGAATGGTACTCTTTCTTTTTTCCCTCTTTCTTCAATGGCCTTTTTTTTTTACCGAGGACTTTCTTCCACCTTTGATCTTTCCTGAGCAAAGATTTTTCCATAAGCAAAGAGCCCCACGTGTGAATTTTGTCAAGTGCGCGATGTAAATAAAATATGGAAATAACATGAAAAACGAGCCCCAACATCATGATGGGCGGTTGCCGCGAAAACTCCCCTAAGGGATTCTCTTAGGTCCGAGATCATTCCTGATTTAATAACTTTTATTTGAAAATACGTTCTTCTGAATAGCTCGGGTGCTTTTAAAGTTTTTAGAAAATTTGTTTATGGAAACGTTAGGTTGAATGTTTGAATTCAGTTTAGTCAAATGAAAGATTCGGCCTCTGAGGGTGGGAAGTAACCTAACTCGAAGAGCCTCAAGCTGTTTGCTCTCTTCCTCCCCTCATGCGTGACTCGTGCTTCGTTCTCGTCTCTCGCTTGCCCGAGAAACTCAAGAATATGCGCCTATTCTGCGGTATAGTCATAATCAAGGGATGACTCCTGAGACAACCGACATCTCAGCTCTGAGATAATTTGGTTTATCAATTGAGTTGATGTAAATTGGCCACAGTAAAGAATTTCTAAGCTGACAGTTTGCTCTTGTTAAGGGCTAGCGCTCAAAACGTCTGTGGCCAAATTACATTATCAACTCAGTTGATAAAACCAAATTATCTTGTTACACCACCCCACCGACACGGCACCACAGGTTCGTTGGAAACTACTTACCCCTTTACTTCTAGGTTGGCGGAGTAGAGTCTGGAAACAAGTTATCGACTGGCGCGCACCGCAAAACTCCGCGCACGCTCCAAATTTTCAGTTTCTCCTTGGACCAGAATTAACAGCATTTGAGCCACGTACTCTTCTGTTTGACGGTCGCTGTGGTCGCACATGTAACTGCAGCCTAAGCTTATACTTCAGAAATGTTGGAAGAGCAGGTAACCTTTTCATAAGCGATATTGTATTTAACTGTTTACGTAAATTATCATTCGGCTGAAATCGATAGCTCAGTGGTGATTAGTCGGGCAAGATTTCCGTATAGCCTCATGCTTGCACACATTTCTTGGATTAAGTAAACTATAATTTTTGTCAAAGTTAACAGTATGTGTCAGCTATGTTTTAAAATTTTCCTGATCATGGGAATTTCGCGCGTAGATTCGTTCTCGGTAGGTGCGAAAGGGTGTGTGTAAGCCCGGGCGCGCTGGAAGTTTGTTTGGCTCCTTATATACTCTCGACAAAATTTGTCTTTGCCAAATTTTCAATTTGTCAGTCGTGGGTGCACTGAAAAGCGGCAAAGTATTTGTTAACTACAGACATGGATCTACAAATTGACCAGTAATTGGACTCTGAGATTTAGCCCAAACGTAAACTTGGAAGCCATAGTAAGTTGTATTCTGACTATCCTGAGTGTTCATCATCGTGCAGCATCCCGCGGTATGAATCTTCTATCTTCATCGTTTGATTGCTGCGCTAAATTAAATTTGGATCTAAAAATTGACCAGTTCTTAGACTTGGAGATTTAGCGTACATGTGGACGTACACGTATATCCTCAGTGTTGATCGTCATACAGCATCCCGCGGTACAAATCATTTATCTTCAACATTTGACTACTAAGTAAAATAGATTATTTTGGCAGCCCTCTACCTGAAAGACTCGTGTTAGAGAAGAGAGATCAAATCTTCTTAATTGACGTTTTCCTTTAAATCTTAGGTTGTAAATTTGACATATCTGTCAGATTCACGTCTGTCCAGCTCCTGCTTTTCAGGAAAAAGAAATCACTGGATGTACTTCTCTCATGGAAAAATTGCAAAACAATAGATTGCCAGCATTAGGTAAGGAAAAGTTGGTAGAATGCTTGCACTGGGGGACAACACCATCTTTGGAAGCAAAAGAAAATGATAAAACAAACTCTAGTGATGACAAATGTTGAGCCAAATTAGAAGCAGTACAGTATCCTCTCTGAGAATGTTGTTTTGTTCATGTGTTTGTGGTAATAGGACATGTTAGATAATTTATAAAAAAAAGCATGTTACTGTTCTTGTTGTGTTCATGTTAATGGAAAAAATTTAAAGATTATCTGTCTTATCCTTTCCATTTTAAGTGGATCAAGCAGAAGTTTATTTCCAACCCCCCTAAAATTTTGTCCATCCAATTCGTGCGGCAAAAAGAAATGGCATATAAGATGAACCACAAAATTTTTTTCTGATGTTGACTGCGACCTTAGTAAAAGAAGGGTATCATCACGAGTTTCCACTTCTGACTGCTTTGAGTTCATTGACTCATAAGTTCGATAAGTAAGTTGACTACACAAGTTCAATTATTGCCATCTTGATGTTTTGCCTAATTACACTTGCCTGTGAGTCTTAAACAAACTGGAGCTACATGTATCCTGCAGTTAATTTTTCTGTTCCATTTTTTTGAGCAATTTGGTGAACATTGATCGATGATTCGACAAATATTGAAACAAAAAGCGAATCTGGTTTCCCATAAAAAATTTGCATACGAGTTAGAGCAAGATGTAGTCTTGACAAGTAATCATACTGTAACACCACACCATTAAAATAAATGAGTAGCACTTATTAGTTTTTGTATAAATGGCGAGATGAATGAACCAGTTTTTGAGAACAGCATGTTCATCGATGACAAAAGCTATGAAATAAGCATTTGTGCGTGGGTTTGCATTCTGGATGCGACAACTGGTTACAAAGGGGTGCCTTAGCTGATTCTACTGAATTACGATACACTGAGAATGAATTTATTTTGAACAAATTCCCAAGCTGTTGTGATGGATGTTTTTATATATGAAGTGGGAAATAGCTATTTTGATAAATGAATTCCATTGGAAAATAGTAAATCATTTATATATTCCGATTATGAAGTCACATTGGTAATAGCATATTGAGAAGGTCGGTTCAAATGGCGATTGCAAACAATAAGTTTGCTTGTCATTGGTAGCCGTGTAGTATTTTAGTGCTATTGAATTGAATCCTATTCTTTAAAACATAAACCGCCAACGATAGAAAAACAAGAGGACTACCTCATACGTACTAATGAGGCTGATGTCTCAAAGTTGTGAGCGCACGTGTGATTTTTTGATGCACACAATTTTTTTTTTATTCACAATTGCATGCAATTTTTTGTGTGTTTAATTCATGTTTTTTGGTCAATGTATATGTGAGCAGTACTGTATTATGTGACAAAATCTACTGAAGATTGTGGCTTATTCATCCCATAGAGATATTTTATCAGACAAGTGTACAAGTGAGTACATAGTCCTTCTAAACCAGTTCTTAATTTTTGTAAACTTTGAGGATTGAGCTCAGATTAAGTTTTGAGATGTTTGAGGCTGTCTAGGAAATTTTTAAAGGGTTCTTAAGAAATCTAAAGCTAAGAAACGAAGACATTTTTGTGACTAATTTTTTACTGTACTGAAATCTTTGCACCTTTTGTCTGATCAAACAGGGAAGAAAATGCTACAGCAAGCATGTACTCTTGCATCATTTTGTGCCTAGTGAAAGTATAGATGATTCAATATTCAATGTTTTCCCTTCAGAACTTGTCTGAAATCAGTCTTATTAAGGCAAACAAGCTTATAAAACAATGTGTGCTTTGTAACAGCATCATCTCTCAATTTCTCACCCTCGTATGTTGGAATATTTCACAGCGTTTAAACACTCCATATTACATTCCTCAGACTGGTGTTACTCTGTGCGTATTTGGTTTTGATATTTTCTTTTTCAATTAAATTCACTACAATCTGTCCATTTTTATTCAAGCAATCTACTTGAACTGATTTAACTCATTCTGAAAACTTGATTAAAATCATTACATAATCATTATCATTCAATTTTTTCACTGTATTACACTTCTAATAATTGTATTTGTATACGTAAAAGCTTCGAAATGCTGCAAGAAATTATCTAAAGATTTATTCACAAAAATAGTTTTATTCATTGTCAGAGTCCTCTATGTTGTCCACATCATCACAGTTAAGGCCATATATGCATTAAAGTTAGGCTCTTTGACAACTTTTGGGACACGGGAGGAACATGGGTCAATCTCCAAAGTTGCAGGGAGATCATCTGGTTCTTAATGCTCAACTTGCCAGTACAACAACATAAAAACACTAAACAGAATTTCATGCTGGTGGAGATTGTGCTCATTTAGTTTTGCTTGGAAAATCGAGGTCCTCTTCAGCATTTCTGCTACAGTGGAATTTTAGTTTTTCTGTCCATTACAGTGTTCCATAAGCACTGAGGTTTGGAATTGTACAGCAGGGTACATACCTTACAATGAGCTCTTACTATGCTTACTCCTGGCATGGTGAAGTCGGCAGAGCAAATAGTACATTCCCTTTTCTTGGACAAAAAGCAACCACCATGGTCGTCTTGTTGTATCCTAAGTTAAATTGTGTTTAAAGATCCATGCATGGTCAAATTTTTTCATCCCCTTCTCCTTCTTTTAGTTACATTCACTTTCAGAGCAGTGGTAGAAACTATGCACAATTTCACCTCCAGGAAATAAACCATATATCAGTTCACACATAGTGCTGACATCGCTCTAAACAGGCGGCTTTGTTGAAGTTGGCTTGCTGGAAGAAGTAGATGAAGAATGGGCTATGGGAAGAAGGGATGAATCCTCAGCAATCACTTGTGGCCTGGAAACACTGTGATTGAGCTTAAGATTTGAGGAGGTTTCATTGGAAGGTTCTTCAGTGGTTGAAACAGACAAAGCGCTTGCTGGAGAGGTCTTATCTGCACTTGGAGCAAAAGTTCTTTTCACTGTCTGCCTGTAATTTTATTAAAACTACACTTAAAACTCAAAGCATGTTTATATCATATTCATAAAGTGATAAACAAGTTAAAGTAGACTATGGTTTTGCTTCACCTCACATTGTTTACATCAAACCAGTAGGACAAACTTTAGAATTTATTTGTTTTGTTGAAGAGCAACCAGGAATTTGAAAGAAGATAATCATTAAAGATTATGTGGCAAGACTGAATACCTAACCACAATGAAATAAATAACAATTTTGTTTTGATATATAGGAAATAAAGTTAAAATACTTAATGCATGTCAGCTCAATTTTAAAACTTAATAGTAAAACATCAAGTGAAATAGCTGCAACAAACATTCAAATAGCTGAGTAAAGGTCCTGGCGTCTTGGTTCTAACAGAAACCTTGCCTGCTACTGTGCCATACTGAATTATTGTGTCACTGTTATTTTTCATAGACCTGGAATCTCCCTCAAGTTGTCGGTCATTGCTTTCTCTTACGCTGTGAGTGGTTTTGTTATCAGTGTGTTGCCAGATGGGAGATATTTCATCAGTCCATTAAGGATCGATGGCAGTGCATTGGAGGAAATTTTCAGTGCACTTAAGCACATAAGTGGAGGGAATTTGTCTGTCTTTACTTACTCAGCTGTATTAGGAAAACTAATTGACAGGAAGAGTTTAACCCAAAACAAATATTCAGAGAAAGGTTACAGAGATCAAACCTTAAACTTAGATGGGGGATTGATTTCTCTTGAAAGCTAGATTTGATTCCTTGCACTTTAATGTATTTCACTTAGAACGCTGTGAACTGAGCATGAATCAGACTGCTGATTCAAATTCCTCAATACCCTCTCCATGATCATTTGCTCTTGCATTGTTTTTCCAGGAAGTATGTTGGACAGAAACTTCATCCATGCAACCGAAAAAAGGTGCTTTCCTGTAAGTGTGAAGATTGCTCTTGAATGCTTCAATTGCTAGAGTAGAAAACTTGTGGCAAAACCCACTCACCAGCAACTGAAAATTGTTCACTTCTGCTTTGAATAACAGATGTTCCAGAAAACATTTACGATAACCTTTAATTTGTGCATCCCCCTATCAGAATCAACCAGAGCTGTTCTTTGACTTTCTTGACTTCTGCTACTGTGAAAATCCAGGTTTTGATGTCTTCCATATCTTTAGCATTTAAAGATGTATCTTTCTTTTGCCTCCTTCCCGGTTGTGAGTTCTTTGTGGTGGACACATCACCTTTCACTTTAACCTGGTTTGATATGCTTTCTTCCTCACCACTAATTTTGGAGGATGTGCTTAATTCAGATGAAGAGACATTGTAACAATCAGAACTTTCACTTTCTTCATTTGATGAATTTTCCCTGTGCTCTGCTATCACTGCAATCATATTGCTGTGTGCCCCTGATAGCTGTGATCAGTGGTGTGTGACATAAGATAATCAGCTATGTTCTGATTGGGCATTCCAAAGAATACCTGGGAATCCAAGACCCCCGCTAATGATAAAAAAGGGGGAGGGTTGACTCAAAGGATCAGTATGGAAGGTGCAGGCTCTGTGCTGATGGGCTCCTGACACTTTCATGTTAAAGGTTTTTTTTTTGCTGGTAGTGGTAAACCTGCTATTGCTTTGTGGTAGTATGCCATAAGGTAAAAGAATAAATTACAAGAATACTAAGATAGAAAAACTACAATCAGGTATGTGGTATTAATCCAGATTAAAGATATTAAATGAGAAAGAGTTAAAATTTGATATGATAAAATGACATATAAATGAAAGATAAAATAACAGTCACAGTTACGGAGAAGACTATTATTGAACTAAAAATTCCTGTGAAGAATTCTTCACTTGTTAATCATGTTAGCTGTGTTTCAATCTTCTTTATCTTATGTTTTCCAATCTTTCATTGAGGGCTCACACTATGGTTTCCAACTTCTGGTAACAAAAGATATTTAGAGATGTGAAAAGCTTAGTTTCAATATTGTTTAATTCCTGGAAGTCCATAGGTAGGCAAGGACTATGTGTGGCCACTGCTCTTAATTAAATAATTGAAATCATCAGGCAGAACTGGTCTTGCCCACTGAGTTATGTGGTGGTAGATGTTTAGGTACTCTGTAGAATTATTCTGAGTACTAATTTCTCTTTAACATTTGAAACTGAAAGTAACTGTATTAATGCATTTAAAAGCCTTCTAAGACACAACAATCTTGATTCTTCCAGGTGAGGAAAAATGGGGGAATGTTGTGAATTTCTTGAATTCATGTTAGCTTGTAGTGGAGAGCTATGGGTTTCAGTATTACATAAAAAACTGTAATTTTTAATCAATGGGGTTGTAGTAGCAGAATGATGTTACAAAAAAAGGACATTGAACTGAATTCAAAATAAAATGCGTGTCAGAAAGAACAATAATGAAACTAACAGCTAAAATGGGTTTATTCTAGAATCAACCAAAGTGTCATTGCTCATTTGAAGAATTGTATGCAGGGTCTCCTACAGAAACAAACAACAAAAAGATATCAACAAGATAAACAATGTTAATTCAAGCATGTTACAAATGTACCATAGATAGAAAAACAAAATAGTTTGAATATACACAAGTGTGCATGAAAAAATTCAGGAAAATTTCCTGAAGAATAAGTTTCTAAACAAAAAACAACAGTCTCAGCAATAAGAATCTTGTTTGATGCTGCTTTGTTTTGTTTTACAACTTTAATGGTCTTCGATATCTCTTAGGTAATTACAAAATAATTGTAGAAGTAAAAAAATAGAAATATGTATGCCTTTTGTTCATTTTTTACATTTTGCAAAAAGAAAGTAAATGGTTTAATTGTGTGGAAAATCCAAAAATATTCCTGAACATTGTGTCTAAAACAAAAAAAGTCTCATCAGGAGGTGCTGTGTTCAACTTTCATTAGAATGTCACTGAAACTGCATCTTTTTGTGGGGATTAGTGGATTGGATATTTGTGTGTTCATCAACTATGTCATTTAAGTAACTTTAAGAAGATTTTCCTCCATAAGATCAGCTGACATATGTGATACATCCTGGTCCAAAGTGCTGCCACAAGTGCAGGATATGGTTGTGAAGAACTCTTGGGTGACTATTTGAGGACAGTAATATATTGCAACTTTTTCACCATTTTCAGCTATGATAGTGATGTTTGCTTTTGTGAAGCAATTTGTCAGATTTCATCACCTCAAGGTTGCATTTTGTGTTTTATCTTGCAAATGCAAATGAAACTTCTCTACATCGATTTCAGTGATACCTCCAAGTAGGGCTGTTATGGTCTTCTCTTTTGGAATTTTGGATATCAACCACACTTGTGGATTTGTGGTAAAGAGCAACGTCATCACAATGAACTATAGTTCCAGTTGCACCATCGCAAAGACCAATGTCTGCCCACAAGTTCATTGTAAGGATAAGATGTGTCCCTTTTGCAAGGAAGACAAGTTCTAATCCTGACATTTCATCAGCACTTATCTTTTTGGCTGCCTCAGTTGAGTGTTGTGCATTAATCCCTGCTGTTGGTTGTTGGAGAGAAGGTAATTTTTGAAAGTTGTAGTTTGCAACTTCTTTGCTGTAATACAGTCTAGTTGCATTTTCAAACTCAGTGATATTTTGTGCTATTAATGGTTGACAAATTAAGAGAAGGTTTTACTCATCTTTTTAGCAATTTCTTGTGCACAATTGGTTCCATAAATCTTTTAATGTACCTTGTTCTGGGGTGGATCCTTTTACTGTCTGTTTCATTTAGTTTATAAACAGTGTTAACCTTGAAATAGGCTAAATGACCTTATTCTTGTAGAGTACTGGAGGGCTTAGAGTGATAAAGAGGCTTATCTGCTAGCAAAGGTAATTGCTTAGGATCACCGACTAATATAATTGACTTTCCACTAAAGAGTTGATCTGTTAAACCAGTAGGTTGCCTGCACTGTTGGTCAACCCAGGAAACTATTTTTGGCCTAACATTGAGTATTCATCAATTATAACATAGCTTACTTCTTTTAGGATATTTTGTAGTCTAATGAGGCTTTGCCCAGTTAAATATTTGTTGCCTTTTGCACTGTCAGGAAGTTTTAATGGTGAATGGATAGTACAACCATCTATGCTAAACGTAGCTTTGCCAGTTGTAGCTGTCACTGCACATTGTTGAAGTAGGTTTTTAACAGTATTAATGAGGTTATATAAAAGTGTGATTGTTGAGAAATGTCTGAAAATGTGAGAGGTCTTATCACTGACCAAGCGCTCACATGTGTGGATAAAAGGTGAGATGAAACATTTCCACAGCAGGGAAACACAACTGTAAGACAGTTCTTCTGATTTCCTTTTGTGCATATTTTTAAGGCTTTCTCAGCTGTGTTGTTGATTGTGCAATTTGGTGGGATGTTAAATGTGAGCAGAGCCTCCATGTTAGCAATCAGGTGCAGAGGATAGTTGTGTTTTTTGTGGTGATTGATGATGAAGTGATGAAACAGTGCAAACTTCTCCCCAGAATCGTCGGCAAGTCATTGTGCCAATATGGTTTTCTGCTGAAGTGAAAGGCCATTCTACTTCATGAATCCCTGGCATCAGTGATTGCTGCCTTTAGACACTCCAACAGGAATGTTGTATTTCTCCTCTTTGGCAAGCCTAAGTGCTTTCATTCAAACGAAGGAAAGAAGGATAGCTAAGCCATTCTTTCTCCTCTCTGTAATCTGTGCCAACAGATCAATCTCCAACTCCAACCACACAGCTTGCTTTCCACAGTTTGCATGTTTGAGCAGAGATATCTTCTGTAAATCCTCTTTACTTCTTTGCCACAGCCTGACATGGCTCTCTGACACACCAAATTTATGTTTGGCAGCATGGTTTCCATTTTGTCTAACAAACTTGACAATTTGTAGCTTGTCAGAGACTGTGTTGCCCTGACATTTCTCAGTGGTAAGGTTTGTTGCCACATTGTAGTTCTTGTCTCTCTGGATTGATGGAGAGAAATCATGATGTTTATCTCATCAGCTGTTTGTTATATAGTCAACTAAATTTATTTGTGGATCAAAATTGAAAAATTTTATTGGTAAATGATTTTACTTAAGTTAACAAAGACCAATTACAACTGAGCTTGTTACAGTCTTCCTTTTGTTTTTGTCACTGTATGCCAATTAGGAGGCACATGTCAAACAATAAGATCTGTGTGTAATATGCACCAAAATTTTGAAAGTTATTTTTCCAAAAAAATGTGTGTATCATGCAGGTAAATACAGTATGCAGCTAAAATAGCCCTGTGGCAAATCTTCAATGTTCAAAGCCCCAAGAAATGCCATTAACATGTACCTCCAGTTTTTTTCTTAGCATATTTTAGTGTTCTTCCTCTTCAAGGAAATTTTGAATGTCAGTGTCTGTAAGTGATACAAATTTTTAAGTGATTTAGCAGATGTAAAGCGAGAAATGACCATGGATTGTGAATGGTGAAGGTTTTGACTCTTTTGTAACATTGAGTAAGGCATAAAGCATACTGAAACCTGGAGAAGGCATAATAAGTGAATAAAAACACAGCTGTGTTAATATCTCCGCTGCAAATTTTTCTAATGTACGATGAATGAGAAGAATAATGTTGAATGGTCAAGATTAAGAGCAGATTGTTCTGTGCTAACTGACCAGCATTGCCAAGATAACGACATATACTTATTGGACCACAGAATTATGGCTGTCGCCGTTATACTTTGGTTTCTGTATATTTTGGACAGTCAGGCTGCTTCCCTGATTTTTATCATGGTTGCCAGTGTGCTGATGCCTATTGGCCTTTGCTTAAACCACACCATCTTCAACACTGAAACTTGCCTGGCTACAGGAAAAAATGCACTGCATCTCCGGTTAATCTTTTTACAATAAAGCTTTATGGCTTTGCAGCCACTGTATTGGTCTGCAGTTTGTACATCTTTCTTTTCCTTACTGAACTTGTCATTGGCACTGCCTGAATGATTTTTTGAAGCTTGATTATGGTTGCAAACTTTTGCCTAGTTGCATAGTTGCCAAACTTAAAAGTTCTTGGTCGTCAGACCTCTCTGTCTCTCACAGCCTTTCCAGAGAGAGAAAAGGACAATAGGTAAGCAGACATTTCTCAAAGGGAAAGTGACGAAAAATGAGTTAAGATATCTCTAGCTTCGAGGTTTTTGAGGTGCTTAGGCTTGTGAGTTATGTTTTCCTTTCCGCTTTGTCTAAAATTGAAAAGTTGTGTTTATCCAGAAGAGCTGAGATATCTTTCAATTCTTTATCTGGATCCAAGCAAGGTGGATTTAATGTGTGGCTCCCCTTTTGTGCTTCAGTGCAAAATTGCCCCAGGTTGTGGTCCAGCTGGCCAATCTTCATGTTTTTGAGTGGTGTTTGTATAGCTTTCTTTGAGTAACAGGCTGAAACTGAACAGTAGAATGACTGATAGAAATTGATCTCCGTTACTTTCTGTATTTGATTAAAAAAAAAGAAGGCCTTTAGGAAAGAAACTTTGCATAACTCACTCGGTACAGTTTTTGTTGCCAAAAGCATTTAAATGGCTTCCCATACCAGAGCAGTTTTATTATCTCAAACTGCTGGTATTTATTATTCATTTAGAAAGGTTGATATAGACTCGTTTGTTGTTTTCTTGGTTTTCTCCACGTTTCTTAGTTCGACCAGCTGATCAACCTCCTGCCCATTGAAATTGGCAAGTCTGAAACTCTTACCTGTGGGCTCGTCATAAAAATTAAGTACTAAATTGACTTGCATCAAAATTAGTTTGTATTAAAAGAAGCATCCTCCACTGAGAAGTTTTATCTCTTTGTGGAGATCTCCAAACTGTCTAAAACATGCACTCAACTTCACACATTCCTCATTGACCAGGTTTGTTTATAAAAGCTACCAGAGGCGGAAGATTGGTTGTTATAAAAATGGATCTCCCAAATATCTTGAAGAGTTATTGAATGCTGTGAGGTGCATTTCTGTCTCTGATGTCAAACATCAAAGAAGCTATTAGTAATAGTTATCACTAAAGCTGCCCTTGCATGCAGAATGCTGGTAATAGGTTGGATATTGTTGTTAGAAAAAGATACTGTCATGAAAAGCAAAAGAATGTAATATTATTTTGTAAGATTAAAGAGTATGGTGAAGGTATTTTTAGAAATATGGAAACTCTCAGGTGGATTGGGGTTACTCTAGTGAGTTGGATTGAGACGTTTTATGAACACAACAGTGAAACACAAATTTTTATCGATGACCTGAAACAAAGGAGTAGGGAAAATGTGAAACATTTACTTTAGTAAAGCGAAAAAGAATTTATACATGGATGAGGAAAAAGAAACTGTGACACTCTTATAACAGTATAAAATGGGTATTGGGAATGGACTTTGGTAACATACCTAAGTAATGTTATGCATTGACTTAAAATTTTGGTTATATTTTTTGTGTTCTACACCACAACAACACTTGCAATGGATATGACCATTATTTCACCTCTTTTACTGAAGTTTTGGTGTTTTATCACATTGTGTTACACAGCTGTAGTTGTGCATTGTGTCAATCCTTGTACCAGGTTGGTTTCATCTGTGTTTTCCTGTGCCTGAGACTCTCCATCAGTATGATTTGTCATAGAGATGATTAGTTTTTTATCTTAGAAAGCTGAAAATTGACATGTCTGAAAGGAAGTATTTTTTTTCTTCAAGAGGGGTGGTGTCTTCCCCATAAACATAGATGCCTTTCACTGACAAAATCACTGAAATCACTGACAACCTTCGGAAAGGTAGTTGCATGAAGTTGGTTGGTGTTCTTTCTAAGGGTGAAGCCAATATTCATTTTAATACAACATTGGTGTTGCACATCTGTTACTGTATAATGTAACCAGCAGAAAAACTCTGCAATCCTACAAACTCAGCTACTTTATAAAACAAAGAATGATATTCTTAACAAGGAGCAACTCCTATAAATACCACATAATGTGTTCCGGAACATTTCAAAAGAACCAGTGTAGTAGTATTACATAATAACAGCGTGACTTGATGAAATGTTGAAGAAAGTTCTTTGGTACACATATCAGCATGACTAAGCAGTCTGGAGATTTCTAGAAGCTTATATTAACAACAACAACAATTACTTATAACACAACAGCTTGAGAACCTGTGGAGTCGTATGATAATAGTAATTTTATTTCACTTTTGTTTCCTCTCCAAAAGAGATGGTACATAATGTAAACAAAAAACTCAATACCTTTCTCAAACATAAGTACATTTTGTAGGTCACTCCCATCTGCCTTTGGATCTAGATATACTAAAAAATAGGCAGTCAATGACAGCATGTATCTAGGAGATTATATATAGTTCTTAGACTTGTGTAGGCTAATTCTTAATCAAAGACTAGTTTCTTGTATAGGGGGAGCAGATATGATAAAATGGAATAACCCAATTGTAACCAGAAGCAATTAATCATATAATGTATTATGTTAACTAAATAGCAACTCCACAACTGTTCAGGAAAGCTGAATTATAACTTTAATACTTAATTTCAAACAGCAACATAGCAACTTTTAAATTGTATTTCAAACACAGCAACTTTAACATTGCATTTCAAACTTATACCATGTTCACACCATCAAAATATGTCTAATTAAACAGAGTTTAATGAAACCATGTTTAATTAAACATGGTTAACTGATCAACCCGCTCACAGCAAACAACAAGAGCTGACAGCAATGCAGCCTCATGTTCATGCTCGGCCTCGTACTCATGTAAGTGTAATTGACGTGAAATGTTACAACATCATACAGCCACAACATGTAAAATGTAAGCAAAATGGTGGATGGGCGAAATATTGTCCTTTTGTGTTGGAAAACAGAGAGAGAAGAAAGCCGAAAAAATGCGGAAAGTTGTCTAAAGCTTGCCAGGAGACAACTCTACAGATACTTCCACTGCAGATGTCTTGTATCATCTGTATTGTTGTTGACGCACTAGCTATTTCAATGAGCCCCAAGCTTACCTCGAGTTTGGAGTGAATAGACATAGAGGATAATGAAAATCAATTGCAAACAACATGCAGTGATTCTGTGAAAGAATTCACTGAAAAGGAGAAACTGAGTGTGCTCACTCTCTCATACATTGCCAAACAAAAATTAAATTACTTTGCCTCTTTTGACCTTTTGGATCTCTCATACTTCCAATGCAGATGTCTTGTATCATCTGTATTGTTGTTGACGCACAAGCTATTTCAATGAGCCCCAAGCTTACTTCGAGTTTGGAGTGAAAGCAGGTCTTCATCCCCAATTAGTGGCCGCTCTTGATGTTTGCCATATGCCTGTCATTGCACCTCTCCAAAGTCCGGAAGATTATGTGAATTGAAAAGGATTCCAGGCAGTAACATTGCAGGGATTGGTTGACAGCAACTATCGTTTTGTTGACAGTTTTGTTGGATGGCCGGCTAAAGTTCACAATGCACGCTTATTTAAAAATTTACCCCTGTTTTCCCACGGCTGTGAGAGGACTTTCCTACCACTTCAATTATCTTGAGTCATATCAGGCGTGAGAGTTCCGCCCTTGATAGTTGGAGACTCCACATCAGTGACAGGCTAATGAAGTGGTATACAGTAATGGGAACTTAATGGAGAAGAAGTGAATTTCAACAAGATCCCCAACATGACAAGAGTGGTGGTTGAGAATGCCTATGGAAGGCTAAAGGGTAGGTTCAGAAGCATTGCAAAGACGGTGGACCTCAATGTTGAGACTGTGTGTCTTGTCATTGCTGCTTGTTGTGTGTTGCACAACTTCTGTGAAGTCATGGGTGAGGACTTAAATGAAGAGTGGCTGCAAGATGTGCAGCTCCATCTTAGTGTTTTCCCAGTCGACCCAAACCAAGGACAAAACAGGAATGCTGTAGCCATCAGAGAAGCTAATTACTGTGTGAATAGAATCCCATGCAGACATTCTTTTGGCTCATCATGCAATCTCTCCTGACCTGCTCAATAAGAGATTGTGAGCCAAGAGACTAAAAAGCAAAACAAAACAACAACTTTATTGACTAACATGAACTACTGTGCAGACTATGCAAGTTTAATTAAAGAAAGATTTTAGCTATTACATGTACTATGTGAATCCAAAATTCATGAACACTTCAATATTTTTTTGACTTTGACATTTTAATTGTGTATTTACCAATCACATGCGAGATAAAACCACAAAAAAATGCAAGCTATACAGTTTGAGCAATAAGTAACAGCAAATTAATTAACAATATTATAACAGCGGCGATAGGTTTACAAACTGAGTTGAACCATATTTTACCATTTCGCAACACCACGATGGCAATCCTTTATTATGATCCAACACGTAAAAACTGAAAATAATCATACAATGGCCAACTAAACTTAATTATCATGAGCTTAACTAATAAGCGAAAACTATTGAGGTGAATGATCCAAAAACAATACAACAACAACAGAATTGATCATTCGTGAAATCACCAAATAACGAGTACTTAAATCAAATGTACAACAATAAACATAACCTAGGAGCGCTACAATGTCACATGAACATAGCTCTATCCCGATCGGGGCGGACAACGACGTGAAAGAAACGTGAAATAAGAAGTCTCGAAGAAACTTGGGTGCTACCGAGAAACCAGAGCACCATCGACACTAAACTATAAACGAGATCTGCTTACTAGGCATTGTTGCGCATCACTGATCACGAGACTAAAGGGTAACGCAATTGTCACGATGTCACAAATATAATTCAGATGCCATGAAATTAACTATAAGAAATATAATTTAAAGGAATGAACGTTTCAAAATTGCTCATAAGCTAGTCTAATTTTTTTTAACAGCTTGCACAAAATGTCAATACCGAAATGGAAACTGATGCAGGTACTTACTTGGTTTTACTTGTGAAGAACCTGCGCCTGTTTCAGGAGAAATTCTTGATCCTACTTTCTTTGTTTCTCTGCTCTTTCCTCCTCTCACCTCTCTCTTGCCGCTTCAGGTTCAAGGAAGCTCTTGTCAGCACTTGCTGATACTCCGCAAAGGACTCAAACACTTTATCAAACTTTGCAAATACATCAGAAGTGGTTTTCCTCTTTTTATTTGCCTTTAAGATGGCCAACTAATGGGGTACTGACTTCTTTGTTTCATCGGATTCCGTTGTACCTGAAGGAACAACATGGCAACCGCAAAAACTTCAATCGATTGCATAAACATTATAGCCAAGAGAGAATTTAAAAAATCTCACAGTTTGCACATTTGATGATGTTAAGTATGTCAATACAAACAAAGCAACTACAATAACAGAAATTGATGACATTCATAACATAAACATTGATATTGTAGAATTAGAACATAACATTGTTAAAGGACAGTGTACTGGAAGTGATGTAAAAAGGAAGACATACTGCACTTTAAGCAACAAAAATCTAGCTATAGAGCAAGATGAAGAATACATTAACCAATACATTAACCTGTACTAATAAACAATGCAATATGACTACATTAACATCCATGCGGCATGCACGTGTCCGGCTGGGCTTGGTTTATCCGGAAAAGGTAAATGTAACCACATTGGAGGAGTGTTGTTTGTGATTGAAGATTTTACGAGAAGGGGATTACAAAGGCATGCCGAGCCTTTGTCATGCACATCGCGGCTGTCTGTGTGGGTTGTACCCCGCAACCAAAGCGTTGCAGCTAAACCTCTCGACCAAGTGCTAATCAGAAAGATACAATTTGGTAAGAAAAATATTCGTCTTCAGTCGAAGGTTATAAAATTTGATCCAAGATCACCCAATCAACGAGCAAGAGAGGAAAACAGTTTCAAGATTTTAAGTGAAAGTCTTCAAAATTGTCTCCCTGCCAGTTCCTTTTTTTTGTTCCATGACATCAAGTCAAACTGTGTAGAGGAGTCAGACCCTGAAGAGACAAACAAGGCACCAGAGTCTGTGCCTTTTACAGACAGTTACGATATTGCTACTGAGCGCTTTAAATCTATGGTTGATTCCTATGTTTCCAGCTTAACAATCACTCAAGAAGAGATAGATGAAACGGAGAGAACAACTCAAGGACAAAACAAAAACAATCTTTGGTTTGAAAAGAGGAAATCTCTTTTGACAGCTTCAAACTTTGGAAAAGCAGTTAAGAACAAAGTGGAACCTTCAAATAAGTTGAAATCAATCCTCTACTCGAATTTTACTACAGATGCTACTCAATATGGCATTGAAAGTGAAGTAAAGGCAGTGACCCTTTACATGAGGGAAATGGAAAATAATGGCATTGATGTTACTGTTGAGGAAATTGGGCTACTGGTGTCCAAGGACAAGCCATACCTGGGGGCAAGCATAGACAGGATTGTAACCATTAAGGATACTCACGAAAAATGGGGGATGGAAATTAAATCTCCTTTAAGCAAAGCAGGCATGACTATCGAAGAAACCTGCCAAAATAAAACTTTTTTTCTAGAGAAACTTGCTGAGGAACTGTAAGGTTAAAACGAAATCATGATTATTAGGGTAGCTCTACTGTTCTAACTTGGATCTTAAAGGGATCATTCTTGTAGTATACTTTGGAGAGAGTAGACCACTATTTGTGGAGAAAATTTACTTGGACAACTCTTGGATCAGTGACTCCCTGCCAAAGATAGATTTCTTTTACAGATGTGCTCTTTTCCCTGAGCTCATTACCAGACGAGTGCAGCGGGGTAAGATTCTATACCTGCATGGAGGTTGGTTGCCATATGGCCAATATTGCTGCACAAGTACTGGTTTGAAAATGCGATTTCAAAGGCAATTGTAAACAATTATTCTGTAGTAAATTTACATCATATATAACTACAACCATTACTTTTCCTTTCATGTAACAGTGCTAAAACTGTACCCATAAGAACCTTGATGACACAAGCAAATCGCCTTGCAGGATGAATTTGCACTTCTATTGAGTGAAGTTTGAACTGACAATACTTGAATTGTCACCTAGGTGTTACATTAGTTACAGTCAACAACTTTATAAAACTAAGACTTATTTTGTCATGGGTATATTGAATGTGTTGGGAGAGTACCAATACACTTTTCCACTTAAAATAACAGAACCCCAAAGTTAAGCAACAGTAGCTAAGAGCCACTCAGGAGAGAGACCAAACCACAAAACGTAACTTCAAGAAACCACACTGTCAATTTAATTATCTTGTTTCTTGAAATTTTGTGTTTGTTGCTTTATCTCCCATCTGATTGTCTAGGGGTCGCAAAATCAGTGATAAACATACCAGAAATCATTTTAGGTGTGTAAAAAAAATAAAGTTACTGGTAATAAAAAAAGAATTTAGGGTTTTGGTTTTGCAGGGGGCAGCAATGGAGGAAGAAAATTTGTCAATAGTCCACATACTGTGGCTATTTGTGTTGCGTAAGGGCTTAAAGTGTTGGGTAAGTTCCCATCCAAAATATAATAAGTCTTGATCCTACCAATTGCCCTCTCCACGTGTATTCGCACAGAGGCGATGGTCATAGTTTCCTCTGTCTCTGATGCAGTCAGTTGATCTCGTCCGGCTAAAAAAGGGGGCATATTAACCGTGACACCATCAGGTACAATGTCCTTTATGTCGAAGCCACGGTCAACCATAACATTGTCACCACTATTCAATAAATCTAGCACTCCACTTTCTCTGGTTATCTGTTTTTCCGACACCTGTCCACCCCAGAGGTCTGAAAGAAAGGTGACTTGCCCATTTGGAGTGATTCCCACAAGTTGCTTCCAAGTATTGTGGTGCTTGTAGTCTGACCAAGTTTCAGACTGCGCAAGCATGGCAGAGGGACGCTGAATGAATATCTCCGTGCAGTCCAATATTATTCTAGTTGTTGCAAACTCGGCAAACTCATCTGGCATGTTTTTGCGTACCAACTCTTGTGATGGAAAAGGGAAAAGGTCTTTGAGTTCCAAGTACAACAAATTGATCCAGGTTATAAATATTCTGGACACAAGGCTTGTACTAACACCAAACCTGTCTGCAAGGTCCTGCACGAATAATCCAGCCTTCAGTCGCATCAATACTAAAAGAAATTCATCAAGAAATGTTAATTTCCTGGTAGGTCCAGGCTTATTTCTATTTTCATCCTCTTGATAAGGCAGGCTCTCTCTCACTAAGTGTTCTCCTTTCCAGTACTGCATTTTCCCCAATTTTGGCTCAAGATACTTGAAAAAACTTATTAGTGCTTCATAGCAAGGAAACCCAGTGTAAAATAGGATTGCTGAATTATCATCCTTTATTTTGTCTAAGGAAAATTGGCGCCCTAGCAAAATCTCATTCTCTTTTTTCCATCTCTGCCAACTTTCTTCACGATCAGCTAACTTTAGTTCCAGTTATGTAATATGCCTCTGTAGTTGTTCAACAACATTGCCTTTAGAGGTTTCAGCTCGATCCAGATCAGTAGCTAATGAATTTGAACATTGACTGCTGCTGACTGCGGTGGAAACTATTTCAGGTGGTACTGATATGATTATTGCGTCTTCAGTGACTTTCGAGGAGTCTGCAACATCCATTTCCTGAGCTAAAACTACTTTAGTCTGGGTTCGCCTTGGAGGAGCTTTTTGAGACTTTTTTGGCACGCTCCATGAAAACTGAGATGGCTCAGCACCTTAAAACAAAATGCAATAAAAATCAAAATAATTACATGACCATAATAAATGTACATGTTGTGGTGTTAATGGTCATTTTGATACAGTTATGAAAAATACTTAACTGTAATGTCAGTTTAAATGTTTTTGATCTCAGTACATCTATATGGCACTAGGGAATTTGGTACAATTAATGATGCACAACAGTAATCCAGTGGTATTGAAATGTTGTATTGGGGTAACTATATTTCCTTCGATGTGAAAAGCCAACCTTCAGTCAAAAGCTATACAGTGTTACAATTTTAAAGCTTAATGTAAAAAGGAACAAAAACTTAGCTGATAATGCAGCTGTAATGAAATATTTACTATATATGACTTTTTTATATCTGTTTTTGCATGTCACATACCTTTCTTTAAGTACCTGCGGGTCAATTTTCTTATAATATCTTCTTGTCTAAAATGTTCACTGCAAACAACAGTTGTAGCAGTTACATTGAAGTCATCCTTTCCATGTTGCCGCTTTATAAGGTTACACCAGCGATTTCTGGTCTTGGGGTCGGTTGGAAAACTGAAAAAATGGTAACCGGCGAAGAGCCCCTTGTCATTGTAATAGCTGTTGTGACAGCCATAAACGGCACACTCTTTCCCTCGTGGGTATTATTGCTGTTCATTATCGAAAAGTATGGCAAAAAAAAGCAGGACAAAACCGGAGAAAAAGCAAAGATGGGTGTAGATTCTCTGTTAAACACACCAGATGCGAAATGCGACTCAACGTTTACTTTACACTTTACACTTTACACTTTATTGATGCTCCCTAAGTGGGCTTTTCAGCTCAATAGAATAAAAAAATACAAATATATAAATTAATTGAGAATGTAAATACAATAATATTATAATTACAAAATATATATCAATAATATAATATATCAACTTAATAAAACATTTGCAAGATGACGTCTAAAATTCCTGGGGCATTTTAAGGACTTAATGTTATCATTCAAGGAGTTCCAGAGTTTGGCTCCTCTGAAAGCAAAGGAGCGCTGCCCTGTTGACAGGCGACATAAAGGTATATCCAAAGCACCAGATGATCGAGTTTGTCTATTATGGACTTGAGAACGTGATTTAAACATATCAGCAAGATAGTCTGGAACAAGCTTGTTAATACATTTGTGCATCATAGTAGCGTCATTTAGAATGAGTTTCTCTCTAATAGGAAGCCATTTCAACGATCGCAACCCATCCGAAATATGGTCATACTTTCTTAGTCCCAGAATAATTCGCCCAGCAAAGTTTTGGACTTTTTGTAACTTGTCAATATTGCTGCTGCTGGTATTACTCCAGACAGTTGAACAATATTGGAGTTTACTAAAGACAAATGAATTTATTACTAACAGAAGTGTTTTCCTATCCAGGAGGTGCTTGATTCTGTTAATTTGGTACAATTTAAAAAGGCATTTAGAGGCAATCTCAGTGATATGTTGGTTATAACTGAGGTGTGTGTCGAGAAGAACACCCAAGTCCTTAACGACAGGCACAGGTGTTATTTCCTTGTCAAAAAGTGTTATACTGAATGATGACAGTTTCTTTAAAAGTTGTGGTAATCCAACAGCTAGAACTTTAGTTTTGTCCGGATTAATCAAAAGAGAGTTTTTACAGCACCACTGAGATATTCTCGTAAGATCTTCGTTTAAGGCGAGGATGGACGTGGGTAATTCGGCAGGTGAAAAGGACAAATACAATTTACAATCATCAACATAGGAGGCAGATAGACAACGTTTAGGAACAGAAAGGAGGTCGTTAACATAGATTGTAAACAAAACCGGACCTAAAATAGAGCCTTGCGGAACTCCGAACTCAAGTGGGAGTACTTTAGAAACTGCGTCACCAATTCGAACGCACTGTTGTCGGTTAGAAAGGTAACTCTGAAACCAATTCAACGCACCCTGGGAAAAATCGAGATTTTGTAGCTTGGATAACAAGATGTCGTGTCGAATACTATCAAATGCTTTAGACATATCTAATAAGACCATGATGGAAACTTTCTTGTTATCCATAGCCTGGAGCAACTGATCTGTAACGTACAACAGAGCTGTTTCTGTCGAGTGAAGCTTTCTATTTCCGCTCTGATGTGCTGCCAGTTTATTATTTCTAATTAGATGCTCCATAAGTTGTCCATGTACCAACCTTTCAGTGACTTTTGAGACTATTGGTAATAATGAGATGGGGCGATAGTTGTTAGGGACATCTGGATTACTGCATTTGAGAATAGGTGTAACCTCTGCTGTTTTCCATGCACGTGCAAATGTGTTGGTAACAAAGGAGTTATTCACAATGTGGGTAATTGTTGTTAGCGTACTGGGTAAACTGTCTTTAAGAATTCTAGAAGATATCTTGTCCATTCCAGGAGCTTTGTTAGATGGTAGGCTTCTAATCACCCTTTCTACCTGATTTTCCGTGACTTGATGGAGAACGAATAATTCGGGGCTAACGTCGGTGGATATGTGTAAAGGAGTCGGCACATCCAAATTTACATTAAGTCCATGATGTAAAGATAGGTCCCTGGCTTTTTGAGCAGTAATACTGCCGACGGAAATGAAGAAATCATTTAATTCGTTAGCTAACCCAGTGGGATCCTCAGAAGCCATAAAACTATCTTGTTGTTTACATGGTAGACACCGGTTAATGATTTTCCAAATTGAGTTAGAATTTCCATTGCTATCCAGGATCTGAGTCCTGACGTGAACTTTTTCGGCCACACGAATCTCCCTTTTCACTTCTTGACGAAAAAATCTGTATCCGTTCCAGTGGAAAGGGTCATTTGTTTTTCCCGCAAGTTTGCGCCATTGGTCGCGCGTTCTCATTAGTTGACGAATTTCTGGTGTTATAAAGGGGTTAGGTTTAGATCTAATTTTAACCCTCTTGACTGGAGCATGTTGACTTAGTACTTCCAAGAACAGTTCGTTGAATACATCAACTTGATCGTTGAAACCGTCAAATAGGCTTATTATGTGAAAAGGCGCATATGACAAATCACGTAGGAAATTGTCGGCGCTGTAATTAGTATAGCTTCTAATAGTGACGTAACAGGGCTTGATCCTTGGCTTTTTTAACTTCAGCGAGATGTAAACAAGATTGTGATCGCTAATAGTTGACATAAGGACGTCGTTTGAAGCAATTAGTTTCTCGTTAGCCTCAACATGATGTTTGCGCGGTTACTATTCCAAGATGGCGCCGGGAACTGTAAAAAGGCCTACAAAGTCCAGCTAAGAAGCAGAGAAACCTTAATTAATAATGTTGACTTCAATAACAACACCATTGGTTATGATAATTGCAAGTTTATTATGTACTAAATGGTTAAGAATATATGAAAGTCATTGTAACGATAGCTAAACAGGCAGTCAGGTACCAAAACACCAACTTATATTTAACCCAAGAACAGAGCTACAATTTACTATGCTAACAACATGGCCGACACACGAGGAAGCTGTTCCCAAGATGCCATGCGGCCGCAGGAAGCTCAATGCTTCATGTAAGCGTACTCGTTACAGTCATTATTATGTACTTTTGTTAAACCTTGATAGTTATTTCAATCTGTGCCCAATTGCAAGATTAATTGATGAGAAAATATAGTTTGAAAACAATGTCTGAACCGTTGTAGAACATCATGACAATCCAACTCAGGGTTGCTACTAAGATTTCAAGTTACTAGGTATATGTAGTCGGTAGTAATAATAATAATAATAATGTTTATTTCTTATATTGCGCAGTCTAGCATGCGATAAAGATATGATCGAGTGCGCATTACAACACTAAAATCTTAAAGTAATAAATTGCTAGTCCAGATAATGATAATAATAATAATAATTTACAATTTTCGGAAAACAATAAAAGGAAAATATGAGTTAATAAAAGAACTAATAAAAAGCTAATTTAAAAGTTGTTGGGAACTGAACAGCCAGGGAGTCCTTTTGGTCTCATTTTCCTTTTGTTTCCTACAAAAAATAACCAATGGTCATGCTTATAGTAACAGGAGGAAATCCCCAGCCCCTGGCAATAAGTGACAGCCCAGAAAACTAGTCTGTTTGTGTTATAAGGGACATTAAATCTAAATCTTATCCCTCTTATTTAAATTTCTCATTTCTGAGACAGCCTGGAATGTCCTTTTTTATCTTATCAGAAGGGTAAAGGAACTGAGGGTTCAACAAATTAGATTCTATTGTACAAAGCTACAACAACATTGTCATTAACAAGGAAGAGGTTATGGTTATTCCTAAAGGAAAACTGAGACTTGAGTGCTTATGAGATGTTCCATTTTTTATTTGTATGACTGTAACACTGCTAAGTATGATAGCCGTGTTATATTGGAAAAGTGAGTTTGGATTCTTCCTTCAAAGAATCCTACAAAATTTATTCCCAGAGACAGTATATTCAAAGGTGTTGACAAAAACTCAACTGTCTTGATTTCAAAAGTGACAAAAAATTGAGGGTATTGATTCCTGCCATATTTAAAAGGGGGTGGGGGAACTGTCCACTAGCCAAAAAAGAAAAAATGGCTCTTTTTTTTTCACTCAGTAATTAAATTCAGTTGAAGTACAAAATGTTTCTTGTAAAGCTTTCTGGTTAATTTGCAAATTAAATTTATTGTCAATGTTCATCTTGCCCTATTCCCCACATGATGTTTTTCTTGCGTTTTTTCTTAGCTAATGGTGCAAACTAGACACATCCAAATTGGCAAGTCTGTCTCTCTGGAAGCTGTTAAGTATTTTGTAACTGCATCCCTTGACCTCACTGAATATTTTAAATTCAAATGCTCTTTGATGAGCTTATTTAAGTCCCTTTCCAGATTTCCATGAGAGTGTTTGCCTGATGGCAACTGTCATTTGATGCTATTAATAAGGTTGCTCAGTATTGATGCTGTTGGACGTCATGCAAAATATATTCTTTGAACAGCATTCTTAGTGACATTAGGCCCAATATTTCTAATGCCTTGCTTTATGGCATTGCTCTCATGTTCCATGTCTTCATCAATTGGGATATTAGGAGCTTTTTTACCACTGTTGTTTACAGAGCGGTTCCATACAAACTGCTCACTGTCTCTTTGCAACAACAGTGCAAACACAAAGAAAAACTGAGTTAAACATTCTAGTGCATACTTGGTGCTATGTGAGCCATTGGCCTTACAAGAAAGCATGATGTACTTGTATTGCTGCACAATTCGTTCTCCATCCCCTTCTTTAATAGTGTTAAGAAAATTAAAAAATAAAAAGCAATCTGCTAGAATTGCACAGTTATAGTTGTATACATCATCACCTGCTTTTGTCTCTTTTTGAAGGGCTGTGCATTCAGGTGAAGATTGAGTCATTATCATGGAATCCTTAAACTGAACACGTGGATGATGGAACAGTTCATTGTTCCTTCTGGTTTTGCCATTGTACTTGAATGACTTGTTGCATCCAGGGAATCTGCAGGGAAATCTTCCCTTAGCAGTAACTTCTTGCTGCTGCAAAATGTCTATCTCTTCTTCAGATTTTAGTTTTTGCATTTGTTCTTCTGACTGGAAAATGAAAGAATCAACCTCCTTTTCAGAGCCATGAAGGTACTCAAGTTTTTGGGCTTTTCTCAATTTCTCCATGTCTTCTGGCAGGGGGTAGTGTTCTGGGGCACTTGATTTGTCAGCAAATCCCAACACTGTCATGCTGCTGTGATAACATTGTGACAGGAAAATGACATGGAGAAAGTCCCCATTTGCTCTGAAAGAAGAAGGAGGATCACCAGTTACATTCCTCCAGTTGATAAGGGTGCGGTCTGGAAAAAGGGTGCCGAGATCTGAATCTGACTTGCTATTGAAGAATCAGGAGTATATTAACTGTTGAAACAAGTAACTTATGATTGGTATTTGTTGGATTTGATAGGTATCAGGTGAACATAGGGGAAAATTCCCATAATAATTGTGATAATTTTGTAATTTACTATGGTTAAGATCATAATGCCTTGCATTACTGTTTATATCACTGCTATTATGAATCTTATCGTCTTTTACTGCCTGAGTAAAAACATTCTGGGCAGGTAGAAACCCAAAGTCAGATAAACTTGCATTAAAAAAAAAAAAAAAACATTCATTAGACAAATTTAATCTAAACTAATAATAAATTATTTATTGCCCCTACTACATACAGCTACTGACTACTGTCTGACTTACAGTTAGAACTTTCACAGCTGCATGCCAATCACCCAACTAAAGGTTAATGCCTTCTAAACGATCCTCTGGGGTAAAACCATTTGCTACAGAGGAAATTACATTAACTGCCCTTTCTACTGTTAGTTGGTCACCAGAGAATAGCTGACCATCAACACCACCATCTCCAGTTTTTGGAAGGTAGGAAAAGAATTGCTGCAGGATGGAAACCATGTCCTCATTGATGTTTTCATTTTTGAAAATGATGGCAAGTGGAACCTGAAAAGTAAATATTATTACTTTAATGATAATTAAAATGTCATGTTCTTAGGAGACTTGAAAACCTTACAAAAAAACCACACCACAAACAATATGGTGTGGTTACTAAAACAATAATATTTTGAGTACCCATGGCCATGTATCAGAGTAGAAATTCTTAAGATTTCTGTACATCAAACTCTTACACTGTATGTAAGAATCTCAAATAATGGTAACCTGGCCATGTTAATGTTTATCGTATAGGTCAGTGGTTGTAATGTTGAGGTGTACTAGATAATACTTTTACACATGAAAAAAGGGAAATACCTACTTGGACTTCTGAGCCATCTCATTTGGGTATTTGTGGGGGATATGAAGGATTCATGCATACTTCAGAGGAGCCAAAGAATCAAAGTAGTTAACCAGGATCCGTGCAGTAAGTATAATACAGTTGGACTGTTGTTGCTGTTGGGCATCAAGAGTAGGAAGAAATTTGAGGTTTGAAACTTCCTCCAGGTTTGCATTCGGTACTTTCTGAGGTCCGATCTGAGATGAGCCCCAGACACACAGTTCTCAAGCATCTGATGATTTACACAGTGGTAATCCCTGTTTTGTGATTCCATTGACATATTTTTCCTTTGCAACTGAATATCCAAGTTGTCAAATGAAATCACAAAACCAGGGTGACTGGACTTCTCTAACTCAAATGCATGTTTCATCAGTACAGACAATTCTCCACTGCAGTCACAGCATGTTGATACAGAAGAAAGATGAGAAGAATGCACATTATTTAGACTCTTGATCTTCTCTTCGAGGAGGTGCAATCCTTCATTTTCCTTTGTAATCCTCTCTTATCTGCTTTAAACAGTTGTCATGGTTTTCACCCAAAATATCCAGAGTTCTCAGAGTCTGGCGGTTTGAATTTGCAAACGTCAGCTTGTTGAATTGGCAGAGGATAGCCTACTGAGTAAAAAGGAATATGACAGTGCTGTCGGGAACGGGTATCCGACAAATAAGTCACAGGTTTAAGTTTCAAACTGGTTTACTGTTGTTTCCCCTGATTACAGATATCTTCGGTTCGCTATCTCGCTCTGTCTCTCTCTAACACACACACCCCTTAAAAAACCAATCTTCTTACACTGTTTCGCAATCAAGTCTAATGTTCAAAGGAGCTTGTCTTTCACTTAATATTAATAATAGTAATGCTTTCTTGTCACGTTATGTCATGCTATGTCACGCTTTCCGTCACTACTCTCCCCCTATTTGACACTTCGGTTACAGTGGCAAATATGAATAATCCGAGAAGCGAGTACAATAAATGCGAATATGCTCAAAATGTCTCAATCAAATGTTCAAATTTTCAAAGACAATTGTTTGTCATCAACCAGACTCCTCATCACTTGCGATACTTCGAATTTGCGCCCTCGCAGCGACTGCAGTGTCTCTGGTTGGCCTGAAGGTTGGCGCCTCTGCGTTCAGTGGTGCTTTGGTTTTGTCTGTGGTCCTGTCGCAAGATACCTCCAACGGGTAGAGGTGCTGTATGGGCCTCTCTAGATAAGACTTCCCAGCTCGCAATTTAACAGCCCTGATGACACCATCACTTCCTGGAAACAGCTCGTCTACGATTCCTAACTTCCACTGCCCGCGGTTCTTCTCGTCGCCCTTGATAATAATGACGTCTCCACTTGTTACAGATAGCTGCCTTTTGTTGTGTTTCATGTTGTGCCTTTCGCATAGTCCCCTTAGGTACTCGGCAGACCACCTTTTCCAGGTCACATCTTTGCATCTCGCTAGATATCTTGCACGCTTTCTCAGATCAGGATTCTCTTGATGGTGTGCTTCAGGATCAGGCAACAAGTTAGGGCGTCCGAACTGTAACATGTTAGGGGTCAACAAAGGAAGCTGTAGATCTTCTTCTACATAACTCAGAGGACGGTTGTTCAGTGCGACCTCCATGTCTAGCAGCACGTCCTGCAGTTCTGCCCAGGTGAGGGTTCCATTTCCGATAGACTTACTGAAGGCCTGCTTGAAAATACCGACCATCCGTTCAAATTGCCCGCCCACCATGGAGCTCTACTGAGATTGAACTGCCATTTGATATTCATCTTGGTAAGGTAGTCATGGAGGCGCTCGTCTTGCATTACATTCCGTAGCCAATTTGCTGCAGCTACAAAAGTCCTACCATTGTCTGAATAGATTTTTACAGGACGACCTTTTCTTGCTATGAACCGCTTCAAGGAAGTGATAAACTCTTCAGTCTCCATGGTCTTGGTCAATTCGAGGTACAAGGCTCGGGACAGGCTACAGGCATACAGGACTATGTACGCTTTTCCTTTGTTTTTGCTGTCATGGTACTTGATCGGTCTGGCGTAGTCTATTCCAACAACCTGAAAGGGCGAGGTTCCCTCTGTCCTATCTGTAGGCAGGTTGCCTGGAGGAGGGTTGGCAAATGCTGATACATGAAATCTTTTGCATCCATAGCACCGCTTGATAAGGCGTTTAACAAGCTGGCGCAATCTAGGTACCCAATACGTCTCGCGTACTTTGGCCATGGTCAAACCAACTCCCCCATGTAGGGTGTGCTTGTGGAAGTGTGTCACTAGTTTTCCAGTAAACACGCCATCGTCAGGTAGGTAAATTGGGTAGTGGCCTTGAATACGTCCTCGGCACTCGAATATCCCCTCTATGTTCTTCTGGAGGTTCAGTTTCATTTGGTCTTCATCAAACTTGATGGTGCCTTGACTCCTGACTTGTGATCTTCTTACCCAGAACTGCAACTGGTTGGCTGTCTCTTCGGTAGTGATTGGTCCGGTGATCCTTTTGCTGGCGTTTAGCTCTGCAGTTCCTTGTAAATCGCACAACCCACCAGCAGATTTGGATGGCCTTCCATAAGTTGTACTTGTGCATCACCAGGTCTAGATTGTCATCCGTCTTCACAGTTACGCCCAGAACTCCCCTTATGATCTTGGCTTCGGCTTGTGATTCCTTGGTAGGAGTGGTGACAATATCTGCTGGCCAACTCTCTGGGAAAGGTAATCATGTTGGCCCATGCCACCACAGATCTGAGCAGTTACTAATTTGCCTGCCTCGGCTACCCAGGTCGGCAGGGTTTTCCTTGGTACCCACGTGCCTCCACTGGATGTACTTCTTCTCTTGGATTTTCCTCACTCGATTGCTAACAAACTGCTTGTAATCTCTGCCCCCTTGATCCAGTGAAGAGCTACGCTGCTATTGAGCCAACAATGAACACCTTCAACTATGAAACCTTGCAGTACTTCTTTAATGTTATCTACAAGATTGGCTGCCATGTGCCCCGACACTAGTTCGAGTCTTGGTATGGTGAGTCCTTTCTTCGCCAGTCTAGACTTTGCTGTTACGAGCCCTTGTGATAGCCCCGTCGCTTGATGTGTGACGGTGTAAACAGCAGCTGACACGCCCTGGCTGCTTGCGTCGCCAAAGGCATGCAGGTTGATGCTAGTGATTTCTTCTTGGTGCTGGGCAATGCTTCTTGGTACTTCTACTTTGTCTGTTAGGTTGTTCTCCCAGGTTTGCCAACCGATCTCGAGTCCCTGGGGTAGCTCTTGGTCCCATGGGATTCGGGCTTCACACATTTCTCTGTAAAGAAATTTCCCTTCCAAAGTGATTGGTGATGCTAGACCGAGGGGATCGTAGATCTTAGCGATCTTTCCGAGGAATTCTCTCTTAGTTGCTTTCGAAATCGGGTCAGGGAAACTGGTTTGTATTGTATCCTCTCGTTTATCCCATGGTACACCCAGCAGCTTCGTTTCTCCTTTCTTGACTCCTAACTGGTCCTTGGCATAGCTCTGGTTCTCACTTTGATGGGTAGTGGGTAGTTCTTTTATTGTTTCTTCGTGGGGTGAAGGCTGTTCCAGGGCCGGGACATTAGAGTGCCATTTGTGCAGTTCAAATTTCCCAGCTCTGAAAATGGACTGCGATGCTTGTTTCAGGTGTTGTGCGCCAGCCACGGTTTTATCACCACTGATCAAGTCGTCCACGTAGAGGCTTCGTCGGATCTTTTCAACTTCCCTTGGGTAGGCGTTCTGAAGATTTTTTAGGTGCTGATCAATCACTCCCCCAAGCAAGAATAGCAACGTGGACAAGCCGAACAGTGCTTGTGTGAAGCGTAAAGTTTCCACGTGTTTGGTGTGTAGGTCCTTGAGCCAGTGAAATTGCATCACGTCTTTGTCTTCCTCTCGGATTCTCACTTGTAGAAAAGCTTGCTTCAGGTCCCCTGCTAGGGCCACGGATTGGAACCGGTTTCTCATGAGTACGCTCCAAAGTTTGTTTTGCAATGGTGGCCCAGTCTCTAGGCAGTCGTTGAGGGATGGTGCTTTCTCGTTCGCTCGGGCGGACGCATCGTAGACAATTCGAATCTTCGTGCTCTCTGCCATCTCTCAAATCATGGCCTTATGCGGGATGAAAAACTCCTTCCCTTTGGGTTCGCTATGCACTCGTTCGACTATTCCTTGAGATAACTGATCTTGAATGACCCCGTCATACTTCTGCAACATGCCTGGTTGTTTCTCTAGCTTTCTGACAAGGTTCTCTAGTCGTTTCAGGCTGCCATGTTTGTTGTTAGGGAGGGGTGGATGATTTCCCTTCCAAAGGAGGCCTGTTTCGTACCATCCTTGCGGGTTTCTTGTTAGCTGCTCCTTGAATTCTTCAAATACGAGATCTTGGTCGCCAACTGGATGGTCTTGTAGACCAAGCACATCAAGTCTACACAAGGCTTCATAGTCAGCCGCAGAGGTTTGGGTCAGGAACATGTTTGTGAGGTCAGATTCACTTCCGGGTGACATGATGGTCCATCCTAATCTTGTTAATTCGGCAATGGGTTCTCCTGGTTTCCCGATCTTGGGTGTGGTCTCGGTCTTTATCTGCACGTATTCGTATGTTCCGAGAGAAGATGTACGGGAAGCTCCTCCTTCTCGTCTACGTCATCCATTGTGACTTTTTTCAGGTGATTGTATCTTTCCACCAGCTCCTTGTACTGAGGGTTTTCCAAACTGAGTAGCGTTCCGCGGTCCACCTTAGTCACTTCGGTTCGAAGCTGAAATTCCCCCGTCAAACTGCTGATAACAACATTGTAAATTTCGATCTCTCTGTTGCTCGCTTGTTTCCCAGTAGCTACCAACATAGGCTCTGGCGATTTGTTGAGGTATCTTCTCGGGACAAATTGACGAGTGGTGTCTTCGGTTGCAAAAATCTGCATTAGAAGAGAAAAAGAAACAATTTTGTTTTTCTGTGCTTTTTGAACAACTAAAGATTAATAATAATAATAATAATAATAATAATAATAATAATAATAGGAGACGTGAGAATGATTGGTTTCTCACTGGCAAGCAATTCATCACTGCTGTTGCAATTCTTGAGGGAACTCCATGAGTGAGTGCTTTACCAACATTCTTGTTCAGGCTTTTACTGGGATACTGCACAGATAGCCTCACTTGCTGAGTTTCCATGCGGCTCTTTTCACTGAGGTTTGCCGACGAGTATGAAGGGGTTGAAGTCAAGGGGGATGAAAGTCTGGACTGATTTCCTGTAATGGAGATGAGAAGCCACGAACAGAACTAAGGGGGTTCGCTCCAGTTAGCAGTGGCAGACTGGAAAATGAAGAAGTACAAGTGGTAGAAGAGACGTTGGCCAAGCTAAATTGGAGTGTTCTCAACACCTTCGCTCGGTTTGTTGACGGCAAGCAGGTGCTTATTTCCTCCTCATCTCTATCTGTAAGTCGTGTCCAACGGCAAAATGTAGTAGTTTTTGACCTGAGACTGATTTACAGACAACAACAAGAACGGCCTACTTCACTTTTTTGGAAGAATAAAAAAAACTTCACACTCTTTCGTTAATAACACGTATATGATAACACATAGAAATTGACGCAAACATCTAAAAACAGTGCGCGACTGTCGATTCATTATTTTGATAGGAAAATTATTTAGATCCAAACACGTAATGTCGGCATGGGTATTCGTGGTTTCCGAAACTGCTTTCATTCGATTAGCATATTCCGGAGAGATATACTAAACTTCTAAACAAGTGCACAGAGGGTTCTCATCGAAAGTGCTTTTCCTTTCCGCCGCCAAACCTTTCTATGCGGAATTCGAAGCTGACATCAAGCACCCTCTCTGGGTGAGAAAAATATGTTGGCGCTAGAAATAACAAGTTATCGCTCTGTTTCATCCCAAACATCTTGTCATGGCAACAGAAACATTTTAAAAACATTCACTGGAATTCGCAGAGTAATGTTTTATTGATTCGCAACAACGAAATGAACTCTTCTAGTAAGCTCTTTCTTACCCCACGAAAATACGATTGGTCGTCACAATTAATTTACACAGAAAGTGTCGTAATTCTTCACGATTCCCCGATCTTCTTTCAATGGTTGATTCGGAATAAAACTGTACTTAACCTACTTCGCACAGGGCTTGTTCGAGTACTTCCCTTTCTTCGTGTAATACATATAACACCAAAGATTTGATTATTTTAGTATTTGATAAGAAAGAGCGAGATACACAGAAAAGTAACCTTAACTGAAATTGAAAAGATATACTACCAAGCAGAAGGCAAAGTCAAAACGTTCATACGTGTGCTCAGTTGTGTCCGCTGAGACCATGTCTACTGTATGGAAAAATGAGATGTTATGAGAATCATAGCCACCTGAGATAGCTTGAATTCACCCTGAGTCAATTCAATCTCCGTCACCATCGGTCTCCAAGCGATGTCACGCAACATTGCGTGATATCAGTAAGCGTTGATGAGACACTCAATCCACCCTGCATTTAAGTCTTAAACAACCCTTTTCGTTGTGCACATATTTTCGAGATTATCACTATGAATGTGAACCATCCATTAAGTATCGATTAAATTTCTTGCACCATGAAAGCTGGTGGTATTCGAATTTTGTTTAACAGTGTTGCGGCTTGTGATAATATCATTTATTGTCACGTATTCACCTTTTTTTTTTGTATCTGACAGGATAAATCCAGAAAGAGATAGGAAGTTCAAAGTTGAGGAATACCTGAGATGTCATATTAGAAAGTTTTAGCCAGCGAAACTATAATATTTATTATCAACTAAAATAGTAATAGGAGGTAGTGTAGAATAACATCGCAAGCCAGCCAGGGCCATAGTGTAGAAGTAGCCTGCTTCCTTGATGAAGACAATTGAATTACATAGGCTGTAAGTTAGGTGAAAGGTGTCCAGCAAGTATACCCACCGGTGGCCTGATCGACAAATTTTCGCTTGATACGCAACGCCATTCAAAGATTGAAAACACGATATAGTAGATTTTGTTTATTGTTAATTTAATTCAGAATTGGAGGTAAATGATGTGAGGAAAGAAACAAAAGAAAGCAAACAAACAAAAACAATGAAAAAATCTAAATGCTTGGTTTGATGCTACAATCTTTTCAGCAGTAAGTAGTGGTTCTGCAATTAAAAAAAAAGTAGTTACAGTCATTATACTTAAAATGTAGTTTTACTTTTTCCATGTGTCTTTCTTTTTGAGTTAATAAAATTTTAATGCCCCCTGTAGTCATTCGCTGAGGTTTTGATTGAGGACTGAGCTGATGAGTCCACATTTACTACAACTGCTAATAGTGCTAATTTGAATTGACCTCTAATTCAGCTCAATTAAACCACCAGAAATAATAAAAAAAAAACCTTATAGTGATCCAGCCTCCTGAAGATTTGACAAATAGACATCAGGATACTATTATGTTGCCGTGAGAGGGATTTTCTTCCCCCCACTCCCCTCTCGGAATTAACATGACATAGGTCGGAAAAAAGCATCATGTCATCACTCTCTATTGCCCACAATTTTCTTCCGATGTATTCTATAAAATCTGACTACAAATCCATTAATTTAGTAATGCTTACCTATTTTTTCGTCCTCTTTGTCTTGGCTCGCCCTTCTCCCGCTTTTCCACTCGCCTTTCCACCCGCTTTTCTATCTGCTTTTCTTTTTCTGCTTACAGTGATCTGTTTGGAAAGTAGCAGAGGGTAATGATTATAACCTGGTAATGTTCACATCATTTTTAAGAAAAACATTCGTTATTATCAAAGCCACGATTCTGTTATCTGCATCTCGGATGAATAATATGTGTCCGTAAGAGTCAAGACCAATATGGCACAGGTTACTATATAGATTAACTCGATATTTAAATTTGCGTTACTTGTTATTTCATAGTATCTTTGTGCGGCCTTTGCTGGCTAAAATCCGGCAACATACTGTTGCACATAAGAGGTACCCTGGGTGTTTATTCTTTGTTATCGTCGAGCGGTTATAGTTACCTCGACTTCTCTTTCCTCTCTCGATACGAGTCTACTCAACTCCACAGAAGAAGTAGACTGCGCTGTGGCAACTTGGCAAATAGTATTTTCCAGGCCATGCAAGTCCCATTTTTTAGTCCTGTCTGGCTGCTGATGGCGATTCCTCTGTCTGGTTATGAATTCTCTCCACCATACCATTTCTGAGTCTTTCAATTTCATGGCGTATTTTGGGAGGTCCATTTCAAGCTTGTCAAGGGACATGCCACCGAGAGTGTTCGGTTTGACAAGCTTGGGAACTCCTCTTGGTATGGTCGAGATGAGACTTATTCCGCCATCAGGCAGCCAGACAGGTGAGGTGGACCACTTCTTATAGAACAGCTTGGAGTTGCCATTGTTGTTTTGAATTTTAAAAACGTGTTGGTGGACGTGGCCTGATATGTTGTTAATGGAGTTCTCCATCCACGCTTTGATCTCGAACATGATATTTTATGATAATTCCTCCACTAACACAGGAGGGGTGTACGATACTTTAATCTGTTCCTTCAGTGCCTCTAAAGTATGGGCGTCATTCTTGGCAAGTCTTCTTGCTACACATGAAAACATCTGATCGATGTTTTCATGTGTATGACCCACCACCAAGAAATATATTTTGATCTGTCAAAAAGTAAAACATGTGATTTAGTTTGTTAACCCTAGTTCTGAATGAATCATAGTCAAATTTCCTTACATAGTTACATGTTGTTGTCATTTCAATTACTGAGAGTAATATCGCTGGCATAAAATGAAACAAAATAGTAGGCCAACCAAAGTCAAAGAGACCAACGGTCAGTAAACCAGGACTTAAAGTGGTAACGAACGTCCTGACAAAAAGAGGAATATTTAATCCTCGTTGAACTTATTTTCAAAATTTTCCCCTCTACCAATAAACTCAGAAACCTTAAGACAACGATTTTTGTGCTCCCTCCAATAGTTGTCCATCTGAAGGTAAGGGCAGGGGGAAGAGTAACGAAAAAATGAATTGATCAACAAAATGATCAACAAGGAGGTATTGGGCGAAACACTGCAACACATTCTATTTGGAACTATAGCTTTTAGCTTTTCTCTAATGTTATGTATTGTAATTTTGTCAATTCATCATCCAATTTGCTGTGACCCTGTTCAGTAATATATTGCTGATAACGTCCAAATGCAGTAAAAAGTCAATGTGGTGCACACGGTGCAGCTGAGAGTGTTATGTATTTACCACATGGTGACGTCCTCTGTGATTCATTACGAAAGAGATGCACGGCAAAATGGAATCTCTTTCTTTTACGTAGTAAGGGGCAAAAACAATATGCACACTAATGTTAGGCTCTGGGTAAAGGCAACTTGTGGTCCATCGGCTAAACTTACCAATCTTTTAATGTGCAACAGAGTCTCCAGCATGACGTTGATGGTCAAATTAGAATCATGGGGGTACTCGCATTAATCAAGAAACGCATGGGCTTCTTGTTTCTGATTGACAAGAACACCTGTGAGATGCGTTTTTAATTTCCATGTACCTTCGTCTACCTGATGAGAATGTGGAACAATGAAATGCAATTATGTCGAAACATCTAATGATGAATTGATGTTCACACCTTGTAGCTTCAGCCAAATCCTTATGCAAGTACATGCTAGTACGGTGAGAGTTGTGTCAATGTGATCTAGTGCAACGTTGATGTTTGTGCGGAACAACCCGACATCTATGTTTTCTCAATGTCAACTTTTTTCGCAATGAAGACCCTATAACTGAAGCGTTTAAAATTCGGAAACATTCCAATATTATATTCAATACATGTACAAGTTGGATTGATTTTACCTTTGTACTTGTATTAAAATGTGGCAAGTTGTGATTTGCTTGGTCCATGCCATCAATGGTAAGGGACCAGGGCTTGTTTGGGTTCACTCTTGCTTTAATGTTATGTTTGTAGTACTTTTTCCTTTTTGTCCTTGAGAAATATGAAAATGATTGGATATAGATGCACCATTCATATTTAATTGTTGAGATTTTAATTCACAGGGCATGGTGTGGCTTGGTCTGTTGGTGTTGTAGTTAATGTTAAACAGTTTTTGTTTTATTCCTAAGCATACTAAGGGAAGTACTCGAACAAGCCCTGTGTGAAGTAGGTTAAGTACAATTTTATCCCAAATCAACCACTGAAAGAAGATCAGGGAATCGTGAAGAATTACGACACCTGTCGAGATTAATTGTGACAACCATTTTGTTTTTATGTCTTCTAAAAGCAACTTACAGCTAGTTTAATTACTGCGTCTTTCATGGTAATTATTCTTAATAGTTGTTTGCATTATGCTTTATACCAAAGCTGGGTCTGAAATATATGAAGCGATGAATGATTTTCCTCTTTTTCGCTTAATGCTGGTACTTTAATCCACCTGATACAAAGCGAAAATTAGTGTCGCTCTGTAATCCGACTGTTGCCGATGCTGAAAAATATAACAATTATCGTTACGTTGTGTTTTCAGCTCTCGATCTTTGAAGGGTTGAATAGTTGCGCGATTTACAACCTTCCCATTCATGTCTTTTAGTACAATATTTGGTCTTTGAATAGTTTTGTTTACTTTTCTGTGATTGGTCATGTTTTGACAACAAGCTTTGCGATTGGTCACCATGGAGTGTGTTCAATCAGTAAGAACTAAAGGGTCATAAAGAAAAATAAAAAAAATGTTTGGTCATAAAAAAAATACAGAAATGATGTTTGGGATACATCAGTTGAGGGATTACTGGTTCTTGTCGTGGCCATAATTTGTTAGTGGGTTTGACTGATGAAGATCGAAAGAAGGAGCATTGCAGATTTAATTCACAAGATAACCGTTGAAATGTACATGTGGTCATGACTACTTCATGAGAGACCAATGATCTTGACAATTATATAATAATTTAGGAAAAATCTAACTTTGGACCTTTAAACAAAAAGTTATTAATCCGAACCTAAGACACTTTAAAATAATTTTGAAAAAGAGATATTAAACGGAAAGAAACATCCCTTTCAATTCTAATAAGATTAATTTGTTTGAGAAAAAATTGGAAAATGTTTGGAAAGTGATTTTTTAAATAGCATAATATCTTAAATTTTACAGTGTTGTAGGTGCTTCAAAAAACTCCTTGACTGAAAAACCTGAAAAGAATTGAAACTGGTAGTAATCAGAGATTATGGGGTGTGTTTGATTGGACAGGGACAGTGTTGGGGATTGGGTGTGAAAGGGTCTTCCAACTTTTTCATAATGAAAAGAAACATGCAAGAAAATACAGAAGGAAAGGGGAAGTCATTTGTAACACAATTTATTCCTGAAGTTGTAAAATGACATTTTGTTAAATTCCAAAAATAGCATAATAGATCAGTGTTGTAATTAATCGAAGGTTAAGGGAAATTTGTTGCGAAACAGCAGTATATTGGTATCTTAAGCTATAACAGTAAAATGGCAATGGTATAGTGGTATCTTAAACTGTAACTGTAATTGTAATTACAACTTAACTATGATAGGTAAAAATGGCTCAAAATAGTCTGGATTTTAGCATAGTAATTTACATAATTATACAGAAGTTTAATATATTTGGGTAATAACTGATTGTAGGTCAAGGCAAAATTTTTAATGAAACAAAAACAAAGTTATGGTTAACATATAATGGCAAAATATAACTATTATATCATTTCATGGCTTAACAAATAATGTTAAGTATAGTTATGCTGGATAACTAAGATGGAATGAGTTGATTGTCTTTGTTTGGAACAACTTTTTTCCTGCATGATATGCAGCCAATTGAGTTGTTTACTTGAAGTAATCTTATTCTCTTTCCATTAATTGTTTGTGCTTGTCCTATAATGGGAAAAATGCAGCTATCATATCATCTCATGGCTAAAGAATGTCAAGTATAGTTATGCTAATTAATTGATTGCTTGTGCTTTGTTTGAATGCAAATCATAAGTTATGTTGATGGCTGGGTTTGCTTTCAATATTTCAAGTGTCATGTCTGTTTTACTGACACTTTTCAAGTTCAAATCCAACTTCATGTGAGTTATAAGTTCTTGAATTTGTTGATGGTAAAGAGTTAGTCTGCGCTGTTTGACTCAATTGGCTGCATATCATGGAGGGAAAAAGTTGTTCCAAATAAATACAGCAAAGACCTTGGACAATGCGAAGATTGTAAACCGCTCAAGTCATTTCATCTTGGGGAACACGGTGGTATATGCACATACTGGTACAATCCTCTACAAACCCCAGTGTTTATTTCAAGGAATCCTATTATCTTCCCATTAATTGTTGATGTTACCATGCTTGCCAACTCTCTGTTTACATCTATTAATGGCTGAGTAAATGGTGCAGTTTTTTTGGCGTAAAAGGACACATCTTTGGCGGTATTCAAGTGTCTTTCGTTTTTATTTTTAGATAGTTTCACCTTAAGGTTTCTAAAAATGTAAGTTGAATTTAGGGTGAGGGTGTCGACATAGGATTCCCAGAGAATGACTTTAATGGAGCTTGTAGGGTCTCTTATTAAAACTTCTTGCTTCTTTAATGTTCGTTGATATTGCATATTGACTACTTTTGTTGTTGCAATGTTCACCACCTGTGCTTTGATGGTGATGAGGTTCTCAGAGGCAACATTATTCAGTGTGGAAATGCTGCTTACCACCCCACTGGGTATCAGATCCTCAGAGTAGTTAAATCCTGCAGATTGTTCATTTGGAATTATCTTGCTCTAGTGATTTAATATTATGTCATCACTTGTGGAGGTTGTAAAATTTAAAATTTTAACTGTACATTTTGTTTTCTCAAATGTTATTTTATCTCAGGTTGTTTCTGTTGTGAGAAACAAAGAGCACAGCAATAACCCTCTTTACATTGCAGTGTGCAGTCGAAGTACTTTTTTTCAAAGTTCCTGGCATTCTTTACTGGCAATAGACCATGTATATAGCATATTATTTCTTCTGGTACAGTTGGGGTGGTAGAATCTGTGAAAAGGACAAAAGGTATATTTTGGGTCTGGGTGAGAACCATCAGTTTGTGGCGATTCATTTAAATAAAAAATTAGTTTTTTTGCTTTGTTCTTGTTAGTTCACATCTTCTGCCAAACGGCTGAATTATTTATTGTCTTCTAAAAGTTGACTTCAGAAAGTCCCTTTTTAGTGCCCAGCTAGAACAACAGTTCCTAGAACATATTGGCAAAAATATAAAAATATTATAGATATTATTATGCTTTAGAGCTCTTCATGGATTTTATTTCGGTTAGTTGGGAAAAAGTAAAGATTTTGCAGCGGTAAAAAGAATTCCAACATTCCACCCTCCACCACCCCTCATCCACCAAAACAATAAAGCAAACTTTTCTTGGAGATTTCTAAAAAGAGACGAGAATCAGTATTCGTATCATAATTTACATGTTTTTAAGCATTGAGTAAATGGAGTTGATAAATTTTGTTACTGCAATCTATGTACAGTTTAGCCCTTCTCACAGCTCTTCTCCTACCTCCTTTAATGTAACAGCAGCATTGCATGACCATTAACTGACAGTCAGTGGTAAATTGTAACTCCGCCATGTGTTTTAGCAGCAAGTTTTGGGATGCAGTATTTCACAGAACAAAGCAGAACATGTTCACCAGATGACTTAACCTTTTGATTAGATGTGCCAGTGAAATGATATAACGAAAGATGATTAAAGAGTGTTTTTACCAGGTAACAAGGAACATGTTGACTCCTGCCAATAAATGTGCATCTAACCACCTGTACAGAAGTTGACAATGACTCGTGAACAGCAACAAATAAACCACACTAAAATGGTTTTAAAGCTGCCTTCTACAACAAAGAAAGGTTAGAATATTTCATTGCTTTATTCCCATGTGCTTTTTTTGACTTGAAATGGATCAAGACAATTGACTCAGGGTAAAATACCTGTCTGACCTTTAAATCAACAATGATTGCAGGAAGTCAAGTATTTCATTTTTGACTGACTTTGAAAACCTCTCATGTTGCAGAAAATCAAATGCCTACAGAAACTTTTACAGAAATCTATCCATTAACCTTTTGAAATGCATCCGCCAGAAGCTTGAGCCATTTGAAGGTTTTGCACATGTTAAAAATTAGCTTTATTTATGAGGTACACGTACCTTTACAGCAGTGAAATTTATGTGGTCAAAATTAAATTATACCATTTACCAGAAAGACAAAACGTCGACAACACCTTTCAAAGTCTCTTCTAGAACATATTTAGAGATTTTAGTAATTTGAAGGCAGTAGAATGATGTGCATTTACATACGAAATGTTTAAACTCGTTCAATAATTTAGCACCTGATAAGACGATTTTACAAAATTTTCGTTATTGTGAAAGGATATTCTCCTGAAAAAACTGTAGAGGGCTTTTAGTCATACCTTAACCTATCTAACATTGTAATATGACTTACATACATAAACTTTATTTAAGTGTCTCTGTATTTAGCATTACAACTAATTGGGGACACTCCACCTTAATATGTATATAAAAGAGTAACAATATACACATATATAGCTATACACATTAAGATATAAAATTTAATTATATAAACTATAAAATATGTATTAAAATATTAAGTAATCTATTTTTAAATATATTGGAAATGGGATATTTTAAAGAAAAATTGATATAATAAGAATGCGGACTTTGGTTAAGACTGAGATGCAGTGCAATTACAATCTAAGATATTAAAAATATTCATTTTACAAATAGCTTTTTTAAATGCTGCAAGGCTCGTCTCGCTCTTGAGTTCATTTTCTATTTCTCCCCACAAATAGGGTCCTAAAGTCTTAAACTGTGCTTTCTGTATTTTATTGAATTGAAACTAGGAATAGCAAAATTGCTTTAAGAAAATGCTACATACCTGCTGTGGTGCTATATAATTCTAAACCTTATACATAAGAATTAATTCCCATTTCCCAACTTTTGTTGGGAAACTGCACCGAAACACTCTCTTTTCTGCTAACATCAGTAAAGGTGCTCAGTCACTCTTTTCTGCAACTGTAAATCTTGTCTGGATCTGGGTCAACAATGTGATGTTTCTATCTTTGCCAGTTATGATGTACTCATACACTCATTTCACAAGGTGCCCTTTCATCTTCAGACCTTTTCCCAATTCACCATGGCACTCCAGCCACAATGATAGTTCTGCATTTTTCAGCTCTTCAGGCTTTCATCTAAGCAGTGGAGCACCTGGAATATCATCTTCCATGAGAAAAATCGCATTTGGGGAATCATTGCATTAGCTACTCCAAGAGGATGCCATATTTATACAGTTAAATTTTGAGGCCTTTGTGACCTTGTTTTCATGTTGTTCTCACCAGGCCTTGCAGTATGTCCACCTTTATGAAAACTGTGTATAAACTAAAGCCTATTGCATTATGATTGTTTGAACCTACCACAAAGATCAAAGTCATCAAGGTCAAGCAAAGGTCAGCAAGGACAGTCAAGACCAGAAAACATGGCTGGCGTGATTTATTCATCTTTGTCAAGACTCTATTTCCTTTGAATTTCCTTGGTATCCTTCAAGGTCAAAGAGCAATCACTTATCATGGAAATCTAATTAGTAAGTCTTGTAAATCACGTGTCACGAGCTTGAAAAATAGAAAATCACGCATCAGAAAGGATGGATTCATTGAATTTCTCAATTATATCAGCATTTCACTTGCCATAGTGGAACTGGATGGTGGAAAAGTAGGTTAAATGTGGGAGAAAATAAGCTAGATACAGCCTCTTCTTGGCATGAGTAGGGATAAGGTATTAATAACACTTCAGAACTCGCAACTTAGGGCTAATTTTTCCTACAAGATCCTTAGCATGAGTGAAATGAAGATTTTCATCGATGCTGACACCAAGGAGTTGCATTGTATTAGTGCTATCGATTAGAGTGCCATTAAGTGAAACAGAGAGATCATTAGAGTCAGTTCCAAACCTCAAGAGAGATGTCTGCTTGGGTTAGATGTCACACCATTAGCCTGAAACCAATTAGATGCTAAATTCAAGTCACTTTGCAGGAAGGTCTGTATTGTAATAGGGTTTAAGTGCTCCTGTCTGAGAAGGTGTTCTAGGGGCCAAAAGTGGTCATCAACCAATTTGGCTGAAACTTGGTACAAAAGCTGGGTGTGATAAGATATTTCAAAAGCCTTTTTGGTTCAGCTCTCAGACTGTTTGTTCTGCAGTTTCAGGGGGGTCGCATTTGTGGCTCATACAGCACCACAATCCAGCCTTCCAGGTGTCATTTCTAAAGTGCAGCTTCCTTCAGCAGAACTATGAACATTGCCCAGGATTTCTTGCACTTTCCCTTTTGAAATAACAATCAAAGGTTGGCTTTGATCAAGAACACTGTCAACAGTGTATACCAAGTAACTTAAAACCCTTTCTTCAGAGTCTTGGTGTGCCCAATATTTAGGTTTATTAGAATTGCCCTTCCAAAAGAATTAGTCCCGGTAATTGGAAAAGAACTCGCACCACACCTTTCAGTTCTCAGTACTCACAGAATCCAGGTTTTTGGCCATGTGATCTCATAAAAGTGACAACACCATCATGACATTTGTTCTAGTAGTCAAGACTACAATTCTAGGGAATTGTGCACTTTTTGAAGCTTCTCACCAATGTCAACCAACAGACATCTAATAATTTGGATATATAGGCATGGCTGAACCGGAATAGGCTGGTTTTGGCTAAAATGCTGACCCTAACAGTTTTCCTGAGACTTTTTTTTTTAGTGTGGAACATGGTTGCGTTCAAAAATTTTGCAACAAATTTGCATTCAAAATTTTTGTATCCTTAATGGGATGCAGGAAGACCTTTTTCTTGCCTTCTCGGGTTATTTCTTCCTTACTTGACCATCTTTGCTCTGGATAGCCTCCATCACTTTGCCCATGGGCCAGTCATTGCGGTAGGCTCCCTCCTCTTTCATCAGAACCACATCTCCATTAGTCAAGTTTTGTCTGGATGATGACCATTTTCTTCTGGGCTGCGTGTTCTGTAAGTATTCCTGCCTCCATCGTAGCCAGAATTGGTCAGTGAGGTATTGTGCCCACCTCCAACAACAGCAGGCGTACAGGTCAGTTCCAAGAAAGACTCCAGGTGGTGTCCAGCTGGGTGTGCTTTCATTGTTAAAAGCATGGAAGGCAAGGGTGGTTGCGGCTTGTCTATGTCAGTTGGCACCAAAGCAATGGGACGAGTATTGACAATCACAGTCACTTCAGCCATTAAGGTCATGAGGAGTTTGTGAGGCAATCGGGCGCTTCCAAGCTCAGCAAACAATGCATCCAGTATGTGGTGGATTGTCCCTATTTGCTGTTCCCATGCTCTTCCAAAGTGAAAGGTGTTTTGGCCATGCAATAATCTAAGACTAAGAACAGCCCTCTAAGCTTCTTATAAACAATGCACTTGTTCAATTCTTTGGATACTGTCCTGTGACCTCCAATGAGCCAGTGGCCAGCTTGTCAAATTGCTTTATGTGTGATCAGACATCCTTGGTGGTGGACTTGATTATAGTAGTGATGTACTACCAAATTAACAAGATAGTGGCTCTTGGGTAGAAGCACAGGGTGGTTCTCTTCATACTCCAATCGTGCTTGCCGTAGATGGCCTCCTACGCACACAGTGCCATCAGAATCAACAAATGGGTCTGGCTGATAAAGTGGCAATCCCTTTAAAGCACGTTTCTTCTCTCCATTCTCCCTACGACTCACTTTTGCCTTTTCAATACCAATGTAGAGCATAGAGCTAAGATCAGGACCAAGGAATTTTCTCTTAACGGTACAGACTATAACTGTCATGCTTGCTGAAGTTCCTTTGCTGTGGGGTTCGTCAGACGTGTTTCTTTCTTTGTGCTTCCTGGTCGTTGGTCCTTGCTTTTTCTGGGCTCCATTCTTTCTCCGCTTAAATTCTTTGACTGCGACAATCAGGTTGGCGATGGCATGCTGCAGTGAGTACAGGCTTGAGAAACATGAGAACCTTTCGGCTCTGAGACCACAGCGCTTGCTTGACTTTGTGATGAAGGCTATGACTTCTTTACAAACTTCTGGGTCACTTTCATTTAATGGTATTTTCTCCTGTCTCTCCTTTCAAGAATTCAACGTGGTTTTTAGGAACTTTGAACTAGTTAACCAGTCTGATTCCACAAGGGACGTATAGTGAGGTCTGCGGGGTTCTCGTCTGTGTCAATGTAAGTCCACTGCTCTGGACTTGAGATATTGTGAATTAGCTGGACACAGTTTGCGACATAAACATAAGATCTTCGGCTTTCATTCTGGATGTATCCAAGGGCGACTTTCGAGTCAGTATAGAAAGTGACTTCATCAATCCCCATGTCTATCCCCTTGATGACCTTGTCAACCACTTGTGCTGCTAGTACAGCGGCATACAGTTCTAGTCAGGAATACTAGTGATTTGGACAGGTGCTACTCTAGACTGACCAAAGGCTAGGGCCGTGCAGTCTTCTCCTCTGTCATCAGCTTAATGCAGGTAAATGGCAGCTCTGATTGGGTCCTCACTTGCATCTGCAAAAGCATGAATCTCTCTCCTGACAATTGTGCCAAATCCTACTGGGTGGTGGCAACAGCGAAGTGATACTTTCTCCAAATCGTCCCATGAGTTGCGCCAACATTGCCACTGTGTCAGGAGGGTGTCTGGCAGGGGGTCATCCCATCCTAAAGGCTTGTCATTGTTTTTACTCTTGCCCATGATAACTAATTTATGAAGCAACAGTCTCCGTTCCAGTAGCACTGGAACGGCCAGGCCTAGTGGGTCATAAATTGAGTTTACAGTGGATAGTACGCCCCTTCTTGTGAATGGCTTGTCAGGCAAGGTTACTTGAAAGGTGAAGCTGTCGTTCTTCAGATCCCAGAATACTCCAAGCAAATGCTGTGCTGGCAAGCTCTCATGGCGTAGGTCCAGGTCGCGTACTCCCTTTCCCCTTTCCTCCACTGGGAAGGCCTCCATTACTTCGATTGAATTTGAGATGATCTTGTGTAGTCTCAAATTTGCTGTGTGGAGCATTGCTTGGGTTGCTGTAACGAGTGCAATGGCTTGTTTTGCTGTGGGTGGTGATGCTAGGCCACCATTGACGTAGAAATTTCAATGAATGAATTTCATGGAATCCTCTCCAAACTCCTCCTTGCCGTCAGCAGCTGTCTTCCTGAGTTTGAATGTAGCTATGGCTGGACTGGGGCTATTACCAAAGAGGTGTATGTTCATTCAATACTCCTTTATCGGCTTTCCAGGTTTGTTGTTCTCAAACCACATGAAGCGAAGAAAGTCCCTGTGATTGGGATCCATGTGAAAGGAGTGGAACATCTGCTCAATAGGACACATGATGACGGTTGTCTCCCTCTGAAGTGAATTAGGACTCCCAAGAGGCTGTTCGTCTGGGCTGGGAAGCAGCTCTTTATTTAGGGAAATGTCTGAGTATTCGGCCAACAAATCAAAGACCACTCGTATCTGTGTTGGTTTCTTTGGGTAATAGACGCGAAAATGCGGAAGGTATCAGACCTTCCCAGGTTGGGACTTCACTCTTATATCATCTAAAGGGACTGGGGAGGCATGGCTCTTATTGAGGATCTTTTGCATGAATGCGAAGTAATCCTTCTCCATCTGGGGCTTTCTTCCTAGGGTACGAATCAGGTTGTTTAAGTAGTTTACTGCTTGACTCCAGTTGTTTGGTATCTTAACGTCTTACTGTTTGGTATCTTGACATCTTTGAGGCGGAAGGGGAGTGGCATCTCCCAGTTTCCATCATCGTTTCTGTGAATATTCACCTCCATTATCTCCAGAAATCTCTGATCTTCACAGGAAAGGCTAACATCGTTGTCTTCTTGAGTGTTTCAGAAGATGTCGCTTTCCACACCTTGATCCTGCTTGGTGAAACTATCCTTAACTCGTAACTGGTTGGGGCGTGGGATAAGTTCGTAACATTGCAGTTTTACCATTCTTCTCCTTGGGCTAGTGAGGCTGGCTAATAAGAGATTTGTACGGCGGATGAACATGTGTGTGGGGCCCCCAACGAGGTCTAGGCACATCTGACCGAATATTGTCCAACCTAAAGAAAGCTTTTGTGCTTAGGGGGTTCCTTTAGGTCCGTTCCTAAACTCTTGAACTTTAAAAAGCTCTGGGGCATCTCCTCTGAGGAGATGAATGTTAGCAGTCCCCTTGAGGGGTGGAATCTTGTTGGTGATCTTCTGAAGGTGTGGGAATCTCTCGTTTGTCCTGAGGGATATTGCCCCAATTGATGAGAGTAGGCAGGTCTGCTGTTGCTCTGCTGATGGATTGAACAATGACATTTGTCATGCACCATCTGTATTTGGTCTCCTTTGTGCCACTGCACATGGTAAGAAAGTACTTTTCTTCAGGTCCCTCTGCCCTCAATTAATCCGCAAGCTCAGTGCTGATCAGGGACGAATTGCTTTGTTCATCTATAATGGTGCACACTCGATGGATTGCGTGCGGCTTTTTCTTACTTAACAAATCGACCCAAAGCAGTTTACTACATGAGGCACCGCCTTCTATAGCATGACACATCGATCTGCATTTTGAGTCAATGGCTTCTCCACCTTGGGTAGGGGGCCTTGTTCTCTCTCTGTGAAGGAGAGCTGCATGACTTTGTCCTTGCATATGCTGCACTCTATGTTCTCCTTACAGTCACTGGCCATGTGTCCCTTTGACAGGCAGCAGTAGCAAAGTCCGGCTGCAAGAAACCATTCGGTCCCCTCATCAAGAGATTTAGCATGGAAGGCTAAGCACTCCGTGTGTTTAGAGATTTCTTTCTCCCATTTTTGACATAAAATAGGGGCAGCCTTTCAGGAATTAGTTGTATTGCATTAGGAAAGATTAGGCAAGCAAGGCCGGGCAGATAGCTCATTTGGCTCTCCATGTCCGTGCAGAGGTCAGGGAACTCTCGCAGTTTTGCGTTCTCTAAGTTGTTGAATGGGGCTGTTTTATTCATGCATTCTAATAGCACTCTTGTTATTGCAGCCGCGCTTCTGAAGTGCCTCCAACTCAGCCCATAGACTGCTCAATAGCAGCAGCACACAATTTTGCAGGCGGCTTTTCGGGCACTTTGAAAGGGTTTTCTGTTTTGTCAAATCGGTTCCCAGCTGGGGGGTTTCTTGTGACGTTGAGTTAAGCCATGTGAATGTTCATTCTCCACCTTTTGTGTTTGGAATACCCGCAATTTCAATTTTGTTGCCTGTATCTTCTTCCTCCATCGCCTGTTCAATTGCTTTTAGCTTTTGCGCAATCACGATCTTTCTTTTAGCATGTTTGCTCGATCTCAGCTTCGCATTTCCTGCGCTTCTGTTCCATTGCGGCAATACCCTTTTTTAATTCTGTGCCCTCTCGCACTGCTGCTTCAGCAAGTGCTTTCATTTTGGCTGCGTTGCTTGTAGTAGATGCGCATGATGAGACTTTATTGCAGCTAGATTGATAAGATAGACCCGATCCTGTCTCCAACAATGTGTCAGATTGTCTACCCTTTATTTCTTCTACTAGTTTGTAAGCTTGTGTCATGTATTACTTAAGAACTACACACCCCAAACAACATGGCGGTTCGGTAAGTAAAAGACTGTTTAATGAAGCCTCATGCTTGCGCATGAGCAAACCATATATGGTAACACACAACATACAACACACTGGAAAACCATAACATTCCTCCACACATTAAACGATCTGTCCCTAGTTTTCAAAACAAGCCCTAAAATACAATTTCAAGGAAAACATAAAATAAACCAACAGTGTCCGGTAACCACAGTTCGAAAGGTAAGAACGACCTTTAAACAAGAAAACGAACAGAATAAAACAAAGTTCAGAGATCAAGCCTCTGTGGTGCCCTGCGAACTCTCTGAGGGTGTTGTCGCATTTTGACCATCAGACTAACTGTAGCTGGTTTAGCATCAGGAGGGTCAGGTACCGTAGGTGTGGAAACAGGAACCATCTTTGGTTGATCTTTTTTGGAACCTCCTGGAGCTGTGCCGCCCTCAGTGGTTGGAGTACTTGATGTAATTGGGGTCAGTGGTGTGTTGGCCACTTCAGGTTGGCTGACTTCAACACTACAGTCGGCGTCAGTGCTTTCAACTGTGTGTCCAACTGCCGTTGGTCTCAACTGATCAATATGTCGGCGCCAGATCAGTCCCGGTGCCACCTGTACCTCATACATCAGCGGACCTGTTTTGTTAACAATCAGCCCTGGACGCCACTTCAGATCCCCTCGATAATCCCGTGACATAACTGAGTCACCAATCTCTAACTGGCGATACTGTTTACCCTTGTCAATCGCTGCCTTAATGCTCTGCTGGTGTTGTTGGTTAACCATCTTACGGTTTAAGTTAGGTTTCACCAAATCTAGGAGAGTACGCAATGGTCTTCCCAGGAGTAACTGTGCTGGGCTCTCACCGGTGGTGGAGTGTGGAGTGTTCCTGTGAGCTATGAGAAACTTCGCCAACTTCTCCCTCACTGGCTTGGGGCTTTGACGCATGGAACGCAAAGCCTGTTTGAAGGTTTGTACTGTCCTTTCCGCAAGACCATTCGTCGCTGGATGGTACGGTGCTGAAGTTATATGGCGGATGCCATTGGACTTGACAAATGTCTGGAATTCCTCAGAAACAAACTGTGTACCATTGTCACTGACTATCTGTTCTGGAATTCCAAATCTGGCGAACAAATCGCGTAGAATTTCGATAGTCGAACTTGATGAAGTTGACTTGACTGGAACCACTTCTGGCCACTTGGTGTGTGCGTCGACAACCACTAAGAACATCGAGTTCTGAAATGGCCCTGCGTAGTCGATGTGTATACGCTGCCATGGTGTAGTGGCCCACTCCCACGGATGTAGTGGTGTTTTAGCAGGCATCTTCTGGTTTTGCTGACACCCGCTGCAGCCTTTCGCTAGCTCTTCCAGATGACCATTGATATTAGGCCACCATACGTAGCTCCTCGCGAGTGCTTTCATTTTGACCATGCCCAGATGCCCATCATGAAGTTCCTCTAACACTCTGCTTTGTAACTTATTGGGAACTACCACTCTCATTCCCCATAGGATGCAGCCTTGGTGAACTGTCAGTTCATTGCGTCGCTCGTAATAAGGCTTGTCTCCCTCCACACGAGTAGACCATCCTTTCACAATAGAATCATGTATCCTCGCTAGGACAACGTCACGACGTGTTTCTCTTGCCACTGCTTCACTGGTTATAGGTAATGGCACAAACTGAGAGGCGTGGAACACCTCTGTTGAATCCACCTCCAAGTCTTCTCGCTCTTTCTGCTGGAGAGGGAGCCGCGACAGTCCATCGGCATTGCAGTGTTTGGTTGTACTCTTATACTCAATGATATAGTCGAACCCAGACAAGAACAATGCATATCGCTGAAGCCTTGCAGCAGTCATGGCTGGAACTCCCTTTTCTGGGTGGAAGATGGCAGTGAGGGGCTTGTGGTCTGTAATGAGCGTAAATCGTCTCCCATAGAGGTAAACATGAAATCGTTTCACCCCCCACACAATGGACAATGCCTCCTTGTCTATCTGTGCATACCGTCGTTCAGTCTTGGTCAACGATCGGGACGCAAAAGCTACTGGCCTTTCGCTACCATCGGACATGACGTGTGAAAGAACCGCGCCGATGCCAGTTGGTGAAGCATCACATGCCAGCCTAACCGGTAATGCTGGGTCATAGTGCGTTAGCACCTGCTCAGATGTAATCATACGCTTAGCCTCAGTGAACGCTCGCTCGCACCGTTCAGTCCACTGCCATTCGTTGTTTTGCTCTAACAACTGGTGAAGTGGGTGGAGAACTGTAGACGCATTGGGCAAGAAACGGTTGTAATAGTTTACGAGCCCTAAAAATGAGCGAAACTGTGACACATTCTCAGGTCTTGGTGCACTGACCACTGCTTCAATCTTCTCTTGTGTCTTGTGTAGACCTTCCTTATCGATCTCATGCCCACAAAACTGAACTCTATCTTTGAAGAACTCGCACTTCTCCTTGTTAGCCTTCAGACCCGCATCTTGTAATCGCTTGAGTACACTCTCCAGGTTCTCCAAATGTTCTTCATCGGTTTTGCCTGTGACAATCATGTCATCAAGGATGCACTGGGTCCCAGGTATTCCCTGTAATACCTGGTCTATGGCACGCTGCCAAATGGCTGGAGACGAAGAGATGCCAAAGACTAAGCGATTGTATCGAAAAAGGCCCTTGTGTGTATTAATCATAAGGAGTTCCTTGGATCTTTCGGTTACTTCCATCTGGTGATAAGCTTGGCGAAGGTCAAGCTTGCTGAAATGTCTACCGCCAGCCAAATTTGCAAAAATATCCTCTATACGTGGCAGAGGGTACTGTTCTGCAAGAAGTACTGGGTTCACTGAGACCTTAAAATCGCCACAAACTCGTACCGATCCGTTTCGCTTGACTACCGGGACAATTGGGGTCGCCCATTCACTGTATTCTACTTTAGAGAGAATACCTTCCTTCTCTAAGCGTGTCAATTCTGCTTCTACTTTGGGGCGGAGTGCGTATGGCACTTGGCGTGGTTTATGAAAGCTGGACTGGCAGCCTTCCTCGACCTTCAAATCCGCCTTGTAGCCTTTAAGTGTGCCCAGATTTTCGGAGAATACAGACTCGTACTTCTGTAGTAGCTGATCCACTTTGCGTGCCATACCCCCTTCTGAAGTCTTGCTAAGCTTAAAGGTTTTGATTTCACCCCAGTTCAGTTGAATGTTGGACAGCCAGTCACGCCCAAACAGTGCTGGTCCCTGCGTCTCAACAACTTGTAGGTTTAACTCTTTTTCCTGGCCCTTGAACTTAACATTACATCTCATCTCTCCCTTAGGTGTGATTTTCTGCCCAGTGTATGTCTTAAGTGTCACAAGGCTCTTTGAAAGTTTGACATGATTAAAATGTTCCTTATATTGTTTGTATGGAAGTACAGACACCGCTGACCCTGTGTCTAGTTCCATCTTGACCACCTTTCTCTGTATTTCGGGGTTGACCCATATTACGTGATCCTTGTCACCCACATTATTAACCTCAAGGGATGCCAAATAATCATCGCTGTCCCCGTCATCGCTGTCTACATAATTTACTGGGGGTTGGGAAACTTGTGTCTCTTTTTTCTTTGATTTACAAGCCCTCACAATGTGACCAGTCTTGTTACAGTGGTGGCATTTTTCTTTCTTGAATGGACAACTTTTGTGATCATGAATTCCCAAACAGCGGTAGCAACTTTGATCACCCGTTCTCTTGGGGGAAAAAGAACCCTTTTTCTCTGAAAGCTTGGCTTCTCTCTTGAATTTAAGCTTCTTGCCTGGCTTTGATTTGGCTAATAGATCGATTGATTCTGACGCTTTATTCCCCTGGAGAGCTTCAACATCCTTGTAAGATTGCTCAATAGCTAAGCACTTTGCAACAGCAATGTCAAATGTTAGTTCCTCAAGCTTAAGTTTCAAAAGCTCTGACATCATTCTCTTATCTCGAATACCTGAAACCAGTCTATCTCTAAGCCTTTCCAAACGCATGGCGTCGTTAAATTTGCAATCCATAGCTAGATGTTTCAAAACAGCAACATATTGACTCACCGTTTCTCCTGCGTTACGTGCTCGGTTGTCAAACTCATACCTGGCTACTAAAGCAGACTTCTGTGGCTTCAATTGTTCGCGGAGACGCTCTACGATTGCGTTGTACGTGAGAAAATCTTCTCCTAACAAGGTCGGAGCCATCAAATCTTTCGCCAGTTGGTACGTTTCAGTGGGAAGATTGGTTAACAGGATGGCTTTCTTCTGTTTCGCGTCGGTCACTCCATTGGCCACGAAGAAGAATCCTAACTGTTCTGTATACGCCTCGAAGTCAGTTCCCACAGTGAACTTTTGAACTTTTCCGATGTTACGAACTGGATTTGGTGCCGTATTTGCATCGCTGGCCATCGTGGACGTTATGTGGATTTAGTTTAGGGATGTCTTCACTTTTAGCAGCCAAAAAGGTCCCTTAATATCCCATCCTCGTCGCCAAAATTGTCATGTATTACTTAAGAACTACACACCCCAAACAACATGGCGGTTCGGTAAGTAAAAGACTGTTTAATGAAGCCTCATGCGTGCGCATGAGCAAACCATATATGGTAACACACAACATACAACACACTGGAAAACCATAACAGCTTGGTAGAGAGTTAGGCTCTTGCTAGTTAGAAGTGGTTCTTTGTCTCTAAGGTATTTGTTTTTGTCTTGCATGTAAAGGTCTCGCAATTCATCTATTTTCATCTTCAGCTCCTCAGATACTCGCAGATCACGCAAGGTAATTTCGAAATCTGATCCTTCACTAAGCTCCTCAGCAGATTGCATTGTTTCTTTAAACAATCTATACACGCAAGCTATCTCGGAATGTTTCTCCTCGACAGCATTCTCTTAAGCCCTTGTAGACAAAGTTCTTACTCTTTAGTTCAGGATCACAATCGTCGATCTTTTGGTGAACTGGTGGTTCTCCTTTATTTGCTCCATTCATGATTGGGGCCATTTACTTAATCTCTACGATACAGCTTACCTCTATCTGTTTTTTGACTCCTTTGTGTCTTTGACAATCAGACTTTTTACTGTCGCGTTCCCAGCACAGCAGACATGGGGTGCAGCGCAATTGAGTCCACCAGGTCAACCACAGTGAAGTACGGGATGGACAGCAGACTCTTACACTCGTTTATTGGACTAAATCATGTAATCAGGGTAGCTGACTTGTTACAACAATTGCAGTGAAAGCTAAAAAGGAATGCACGATCTGTCTAAGCTAAGGAAACGAGCTAAATTATAAATCTGACGATAGAAAACACAACTAACGATCGTGACTTACATCTGATCTTGGCTCCAGGGAGGAGAAAACTCCAAGTTGTAAAAAAAAATTCCGTAAGACTCCTATAAAACTCCTCTTTGCTCCAGGGACAACTCCTTAAAACTAAAATATTCGCATGAAAAAAGGCCTAATATACCTCTATGACGTAAAGGAAACTTAACTGAAACAACTCTTTGTGCAGCTAGCCAAAAAAGGATGTTTTATAATCACGCAATCAAAACGAAACAAGGCTACGTTTTAAGAAAACAAAAGGTCATATAATGTTCTAAAGCGTTCTCTGTACAGCAACGTGACATGCACGTTTTATTAAGTTTGTTTGTCTTATTTTAAGTTTGTGTAAGTTTTATTAAGTTTGCATGTCTCATTTTAAGTTTGTGCATGTTTTATTAAGTTTGTCTCGTTTTAAGTTTGTGTATTTCATTTTAACTTTGTGTGTTTAATTTTTTGTATACGTTTCATGTCAACGTTGCATGCTATTTTTAAAGTTTACGTGCCTGTCATAAAGTTTGTATGCATTTTGCTAAGTTTGCATGTCCTTTATTAAGTTTGTCAGCGCTTTTTAAAGTTTGCGTGCATTTAATTAAGTTTGCAGGCTTTTTGTTAAGTTTGTCCACAAATTATTAAGTTTGTACTCATTTTGTTAAGTTCGCATGTCCTTTATTAAGTTTGTCAGCGCTCTTTAAAGTTTGCATGCATTTTATTAAGTTTGCTGGCTTTTTGTTAAGTTTGTCTACAAATTATTAAGTTTGGATGTGTTTTGTGTGAATAACGTTCATAATTTGTCCATACTGGCTGCGGTAGAATTCAGCGAATCTGTGTCCTTTTAAATCTCCATGGTTCATATAAAGTCCTTGAACTAAGTAGGCGGCTTAATGATCCTGGTAAAAGTATGCTTTATGGGTACAGGGTCGGGTACAATATCAGGTGCCATTGCAGCTTTAACTGCAAATTAATGTGGCATTGCAGGATCATCATCATCATCATCTTCACCAACAACAGAAGTGTCACTAATAGGCTTTGGGGATGTTTGGCTGATGATAGGTGCAAAATCACAGTTTTCATCTTGTTAGATGTTAGATGAAGTTGAATCAAGAATATCAAATGTTATTTTTTTGGGTGGGGGCTGTTGCGGATAAAGATTGGCATGTGAACTAAGATGGATTCTGGGATGACAAAGATGTTTGGCATTGTCCTGTGGCTCTGGACTTTCTCCAGAGAAATGCTTTTCCCAAGACTCATGACAGCACTAAAAAAATTAATGTTTTGTAATCATCAATTTTAGTTCTATATCTTTCTCAAAATAATAGGTTAAAAGGTCAGTTCCAAACATTTTCTTGAAAAGATTGCTAAGAAGAAACACCCAGCATTTATTTTCTTCAGTCCATGAGTTTAAATTATGACAAACTTTTCCACCCACATCCATGGAAGGAAAGTGGACTTTTCCTTGGAAAAAAGGAATTATGACCTAAGAGCTAATTGGATGTGTCATCATATTTTGAAAGTTCCAAAAGAGTAAACTAAACAAAACTTACTGAAACGGAATTAAATAATCGTGAAGTTATATTTATTGTAAAATAATAATAATTTAAAAACAGGTCTGCATTGCGTACATATGTGGCTTACAAAATTGAGCTACTTTTTAGTGTCTGGTGTCTTATTGAGTTTCTATCAGAAGAGCTAGTAGCCAATTATGGTTAGATGGTTTTCAATATTGTTCCTGTTCATCAATAAAACAAGATAACTAGCATACAATAGTCCTGAAATGTTCATTTTCAAGATGAGGATTATTGGCCAAACTTTGTTATGAAGGTCTCATTTTGACAACAAAGGTTGCACATGTAACCTGAGGATGTTAGGAACTGAAAAACCTCAGCATCATCTCCCATAGTGGCCTGATAGATTCAGTCATGATTTTGTTTGGATAATGAAGTGGAATTGAGTTCTGAAGTTTGTAGGTTGATTGACTTTTCGGTAATTGTGAGGAAGAGCTCCCCAAAAAACCTGTCGGCTGACTGTCAGTCAACTGTCGGCCGACAGTCAGCCCACAGTCAGCTGACAGTTGGCCGATTGTCAGCCGTTTATAGGCTACCTGTTGGCCGACAGTCGGCCGACTGTTGGTAATGTGTCGGTAACCTGTCGGTAGCTGGTCGGTTAAACGTTAACACAAACCTTAATGTTTTCTCTCGGTTTTTGCTTGATACAACATCCAACATGTGCACTACATTGACAAGAATAGCCTTTCATAGATTTGGTGGCTCCTAAAGGAGCCGTTTTGTGAGTGGTGAAATATACAAGATACTTCACTCGTAGAATCGTGCCTCGAACTTCATTGGCAACAGCTGCCCCTCTCTCCTCATGTTGCTCATGACCGGGATGTAGCGCCGAAGTCTTTTGCGACAGACAACCTCCAGATCTCGCACCGATTTAACTTCTTGGTCGTGGAGGACGAGGTCCGGTTCCCCTCGAGTCGACCTTTTTCAGTTCTGCTATCGCCACGAAGTCTTGTAGTGTGCTCCGAGGACAGCCTGCAAGAGGGAAGGCACAGGCCATGCTGCTGCATCTGTTCTCTTTCATCGTCTGGAGAACCTGTTCATATCGTTCGTGTATGTTGGCCAGGCTGTGGGTGATGACGCGAATGTCTGCGGTCTGCTGGTGTTGCTGTTGTGATGTGGGTGGGTCTTCTTGTGGCGTGGGTTGGCCTCTGCGTCGCACCTCCGCTCGGAGTTCTGCGATGACCTTCTTTGCGTTTAAGAGGTGCCTCTCGAGGTTATTAACGACCTTGTCCTTGTTCTGCACAAGGTTGGCTAGCTCTTCAGCCTCTTTCTTGTGTTCCTCTAGCAATGCCGTCAGCTCCTGGTTCTGTTCCTGCTGGTTCTGGAAGGCCTGACCCACTCTTTTGTAGTCCTTTTGCAGTGACTCGTACTTTTTCTTTAGATCGTCGTGCGACGTATCTGCAGGCTGTTGACTGGAGGCTGTTGACTTAGATGCCTTTTTTCTTAGATGCCTTTTTTCTTTTCTGAGGTGGGCATTCATTACACGAACATTGCCTACTGTCGCTGTGGCAGACGCCACACCTATTCCCACAGTGAAAATGTGATATTAACAAAAATGTGAAATTAACTCTAAGGAAGCATTTCATATGAGTATTATTCACATTTTGTGTACCAGAACACAAGGAAAAAACTTTGTAGATGGGTCCAGGACATTTGAGAAATGATTTAGTCTACACTAGAAGCCATCCGGAGCTTGATTTAGTTTGAATGTATGACTAATTGTGGACAATACATACATGTAAAGTAAGACAATGCTGAGCATAGGTTTCTTTTGTCCATCAGGGCACAAAATTTTATTTTCAGTTGGTCAAGAGCAAAATGCCAATCAAAATGCAGAATGACTGTGACAGTTTGGAACTGATCTGTTAAGACTGTGGTTTTAGGAGGTCTACAGATTTGATTTAACCTTGGGTCTCCAAGGATGCCTGATGGTTATCTAATCCACATCAAGTAGCTCTAACTATAGACTTAACAAATGTCACTTCTATTGAACTGTCTTCATAAAAACTCAACAAAGTTTAAGCTAAATTGATCTAAGTGTTTGATCTAAGCATTCTAAATAAGCACAAGTAAATTTTTCACGAACAACAAATGTTATGAAGTCATAGGGTGTGTGCAGTTTGAAGTATTTGAAAAATTTACAAGTGCTTATCACATGAGAAATCATGTTATTACTTATTTGTGATGTATACATGAGAGAAACATTCACAGGAAATCAACAAACTGACAGTAGGTAAATTTGAAAGTATTGACTAAGTGAAGTGTGTGCTATCAAAATTTGTCCTTTAGCCGAATTCTCTCTCAGGAATGCACTTTTGTTAGTGTTTATCAATTTACATAGAAATATCCAAGCTTTTTTTTATTTTGGTCAGATACAGTGTGTATCGATTAGCACAACCTTCTTCGTGTCCATCTGATTGGTTGCTAGTGTGATCTATTGTTGCTGAGCCTAGTTAACATTTGTATTTGAGTTATTACTTTTGCGCTGGTGATACATGAAAAGGCACCTTGCTGTTTTCAGCTCATCGAAAGAGTATAATTTTTTATCTATATCAATATTGTGATGAGTTAACTAAAACCAAACAATTAACTGAAAAGGAGTGGTAGTATACAAATAAAGGCCTAATACACATGTATTGCTACCAAACATAAGTATCATATTCTAATAAAAGCAAAACCACCTTGTTGCAGAGTTACAATGTATTACTTCCTCAAAGTTTGGAATCAATCACAATGGACATTTAGCACCAAGGTTTTCATGTTAATGATAAACTACAGATTCTGGTTAGGCATTAGATGTTTGTGACCTCTATCAGTGGAGCTATGTAAACATAAAAGAAAATTTTCATTTGAAGAGGCCGTCACATTGAATTTCCAGACAACCTCTCTAGACCATTCCAGGTTTTAACTTGCAGAGGAGCAATTTGGTGCACTTTTCCTACCTGTACCACTCGAATGAATTCTCTCCACAGACTGACAGTTATTGTTCCTGTGGTATCTCCAAAAATAGGTTTTTTTTTTCAATAAGGGTATAATCAGCTTGGTAAAGTAGTTTTCCTTGGAAGGTAAGCAAGTCCCCATGGTGTGACAATTGCTTGATTTAGTCAAGGGTTAGGTTTGGGTATGACTTTGCAGCAGGTGGCTAGAACTGAAATTAATATTCAGTAGGAAGAGGTTGGCTGATATTAGTCATGTCATTTTTGACAAGTTTTGCTCATTCTTTGGTGAAGGTAAACTTCTGCAACTTAATTGGTGTGTGGCTATTTTGACCTTCATTTAGTAATGGTTGCTTGTTCTTTGAATAGCAAAAGGCTTCCTTTGTGCTCTCTTCAGCCTGCTAAACCAGGGTGCTGTAGTCCATTCTGTTCTTTTTGTTTTGTCTTGGTGGGGATAGTTGATGCACAGGCAATCATGGAAGCGTGGTTTTTTGGGGGCAATGCAAACTGGTTTATTTTGCCTGGCGTATTAGAGGGCAGACTCATGTGGAACTATTACTTGTGGACATCTGACTAACTGAGACACTCTCAGACCAGTCTTTCAATGCTTTTTAGCAGCTTTCACCTTTGGCAGCATGTCTCTAACACGAACATGGGTGGACAGAAATTCTCTGAACCAATTTGGCAGTTTGAATAAGAGGGTGGTGGTTTTGATGGTTAATATATAGAAAGAACTTACCACTGAGAAAACAGGGTTCATAGTTCTGTTAGAAAATCAGGCATTTTGATTGGTGTTTTTCGATCCATAGGGCAACAAAGGTCAAGGACTGTTATCTTGAGGCTTGGCACGTGCAAAATTTTGGGTAATCATTGTTTGCAATCTCCTGCAACATGGAGATGTCCCTAGTGAATTCTAAAACAAATCTACACAATTTTATGGGGTTAAAAGGATGTCCTACTGGCAGACCATTTGAGTTCTGAAGGGGGAGGGGATGGGTGGGTGGGTGGGTGAGTTGTTCCCAGTAGGAAAATTTTTTGGGACAGTGTATAAGGCTCTAATTTTTTAAACGCCATGTAGTGACTTTTATTCAGTCTCTAGGAACTTTTTTTTTGCTGAATTCAACGACATTTCCCCTTAAAAATCGAATGGTCCACCCCTAGTGGTAATGAGAAAGTCGAGAATGAGCAAATAGAATGAAAATAGGTTTAGAATGATTTTTGTAATCTTTAGGAAATGAACAAAAGGAAGTTTTCCCTCCTTGCTGTGGGGGTTACATCTTATACCTGTTAGACAGCTGATCTCCAATTAACAAGTTGATGTCAGTGTTTCATGCATCCGTCCCCTATTGATGATATACTTTGTCACAACATTGTCAAACTAGCTGGGGGTCCACGAGGCAATAGCCGAGTGGATCCACAGACTACTTTGACAATGTTATGACGAAATTCACTGCTAATAACGGAAAAAATGCATGGAAAATTGTGGATCCACGTGGCCATCACCTTGTGGACCTACAGCTACTATTCTGACAATGTTATGATTAAATCCATGATCACTAACAGGACAGATGCATGAAAAACTGATGTCAATTTGTTTTTTATGATAACAAATAGTGAAATTGTCTGCTCACTTGTTGATGCTTCTCAAAAATTACAAATTCATGTGTCCGTCCACAATTGACAATGAAAACTAGCCAATGCATGTGCAAGAGTTGCTGCAGTTAATGTAAAAGGTTAAATTGAATTTTATTTCACAATGCAATCAATGACTTCAGTGTCACAGAACTCAAGCTGGTAGGGTGGTCTTTTTGTAAATGAACCATTTGTGAGAGCACATGTGGAACAATGCATCAGAAAGTTTTGATATATGTGTATAATTTATCTAACTACTTTCTTATGTTATTTAATAATTTAATTTAATAATAAGTTCTTATATAGCGCATTAAAATTGAACTCTATGCGCTTTACAATTACAAATTAACAAAATTTCGATAAAAATCCTATACATGCAATTCGCTACTCTATCTAAACTAATGAATTATTACGTGTTATGCATATGTTTGACAACGTACGATATCAAATAATCTGGTGGCTTAATTTTTGAAAAGATGAGTTTTCAATAAGCGTTTAAAGGAGTCAACAGATTCGGCGTTTTTTATGCATTCAGGTAGTTGGTTCCACAAATACGGTGCTGCGTAGGAGAATGCTCTTTGCCCATACGTTTTAGTTCGAATTGTTGGGACCTCAAGTAGATTCATATTTGATGAACGGAGGTTTCGTGCTGGAATATATCGACTAAGAAGTTCAACAAGATAGGTTGGAGCCATGTCATTTAGTGCTTTGTATGTTATCAACAGTATCTTGAATTGAATTCGTTTTGTGACCGGGAGCCAATGAAGTTTCCTAAGTATAGGTGTTATACTGTCTCTTGATTTGGCACCGACTAACAAGCGGGCAGCTGTGTTTTGGATCCGTTGGAATTTTTCGATGTCACAAATCGGTAGACCGTACAATAGGCTATTACAATAATCAAGTCTCGATGAGATAAAGGCGTGTATCAATCTTTCATTTTGCTGCGTCGAGAGGTATTTACGAACGCGACCAATATTTCTGATTGCTAGAGACGACGATTTACAGATGGAATTTATATGCGAGCGTAAGTTCATCACAGAATCAAGCGTGACGCCTAGGTCTCGGACAGTATTAGATAAATTAATGATATCATCTCCAATATTGATATTACAGAAAGGAGGATTTTTTGAGAAGCGTGAGAGGAAATGAATGATTTCTGTTTTTGAAGGGTTGCACTGCAATCTGTTTTTCTTGGCCCACTCCATGATTGCATTAACACATGATTTCAATCTTTCCATGCCTAGCATTCTGTCAGAGGAGTTTATCTTTATGTAAAGTTGCGAATCATCGGCATATATCATACAGTTTAGGCCATGTTCAGCAACAATGTCTTCTGTAGGCGAGGTATACATTAGAAAGAGTAGTGGACCAAGTACTGATCCCTGGGGTACGCCGTAGGAGATATGTCGAGGCTTAGAGATAGAGTGTTTGATCTTCACTGACTGAACACGATGTTCTAGGTATGATTTGAACCATTTTAGTGCGATACCTCTAAATCCGAAACGTTTCTCCATTCTTTCAAGTAATATGTTATGGTCGATCGTGTCGAACGCAGCGGAAAGGTCTAGCAAAACAAGTACTACTTCTTCTTTTTGATCTACAGCTCTTAGGATGTCATTTGAGACTTTTATTAAAGCAGTTTCAGTGGAGTAGTATTTGCGGTATGCTGACTGCATCGCTGGAAATAACTGGTTCTCGGCCATAAATCTGTATATTTGATTTGCGACCACCCTTTCGATTGTTTTTGAGAGAAAAGATAGATTTGCAATCGGTCTGTAATTTGAGAGACAGTTCGGGTCCAATGAAGGCTTCTTTAAAGATGGACATACCAGGGATTGTTTTAACTGATCAGGAAATTCTCCGTTAGCCATGGAGGCGTTGATAATCTTGGTTATAATTGGCGTCAAGTGTGGAATTGACTTTAGAATTCGTGTTGGAATGGGATCCAGTTGACAAGACTTAGTTGGAGATTGAACAATAAGTTTGTGAACAATATCAGCAGATACAGGTTGAAAAGTTTGGAACGACGAGGTGACTGGATAATTGACGTTGATGTCGGGTGCTTGGGCAGTATGGGAGTCCAAATCCGATCTTATTTTCTCAATTTTTTTGATAAAAAAATCGTTGAACGTTTCGGTCAATGTATCCAATGAATCATTATTAGGGAGTGCAGCAATGTTCTTCGATAAGAATAGGCGAGATACCATCTTGAATAGTTGTGATTGGTCAGAGGAGCTGATCAGAGTCCGATAATAGTTTGTCTTTGTCGCTGTTAGAAGATCATTGTAGTGTTTGCAGGAATCAATAAATATTTCTTGGTGAATTATCTTAGGAAAGAGGAATTCACATACCTCATCCAGTTGTTGATAGTTATGTTTCTACATAATAGTTATGATAGTTATGTTTCTACAGTATATAGATGTATATAGGCAATGTGGTATATATATGAGGTTGATCTATTAAATACAGTGTTGGTATAGAAAAAATACACTTTTCACAAAGAAGAATAAATTTCCATGTACATCTTTTTCATAAGAGAGCAGATTAAAGTGATCAAAGTATGACTTTGTGGTGGAAGTAACATGCACTGTGCAGAATGTGGTTTAACTGTGGCTACATGAAAGATGTGATTTTATGTAATCTTGAGAGATTGTTTCATTAAGCTGTATTCTTCATCTCAGGAGAACTGCAAGACACTGCTTTTGCCATGTACACATGTCCTCTTGAGATGATGCATGTGAATGAAGTCTGTTTGAAGAGAAGGGGAAAAAAGGAACATGACTTTTGAAATCAGAACAGTACTACAATGATAGTCCTATGACAAAGAGGTCAACTAAACGGATTTAGTAAAAGAATTAGTAACAACTAGTGATAAGTTTCTTATGGAGGACAATGGTTAGGGGGCTATATTAAGAAGAAGTGAAAAGAATACTAACCCATTGATACTGGACAATGACAGTAGGGATATCCAGGGGAATATGGGATTTTTCTGTACACAGCTGTACCACCAAAAGGTCTTGATCTAAGACTATGTGGATTATCATTTTGAAAGACTGTAACCAATTATGTTATATTTGTCTCAAGAGTCTTGGTAACTGAATCTTGTTTCTACACAAACATTGATATCAGAACTTGAATAGTTCAAGTCTTCGTGTATGTCTTGTATGTGTCTATGCAGTGACCTTGCATTTAGATAACAGATTTTTAGAATATAACTTGTTGTGTCATAAAGTGGTGATATACAAAGCTTAAGTTTGGCAGTTCTTAATCGCTCCATCTCTTTCTCAACAGTGGCATGGATGGCAATTTTGTTTTCACAGAGATCCGTTATAGGTAAGCCTTCAAAGGTGGTAACTCTACTTAGTGTGACATACACTGGAAAATTGGGCAAAATTCCTAATTGGGAATTTTATATGGTATTATATGGATTTTGTGTGGAAGTTGACTATTTTCCAAACATGGAAATAATACAAGTTTTCCAAACATGGATTTTGTCTTCATACCAATGTGTTTTTTTATTATGTCAAACTTGGATTCCAAAATTTGGGTGAGAACATCGTAATTGGAAATAAACAAAACCTTATTTGGATTTGTTGGCAACAGGTGAACGTACTGGGATCTTCCTTTTCCCAAACATGGATTTTTTCTTTTCTCTTTTCTTTTTTTTCATACTTGGATTTTAAAAGAACCCACTGTGTAAAGTGAGAAAACCACTCTTGTGTATTTTGCTACTAAATAAATGTTTGTATTTGTATCTAAACAAATTTGGTTCTAACCGTTTTCCCTAATTTGGAAAAATGGAAAACCACAATGGAAAGTAATGTAATTCCATGATTGGTATTCAGCATACTAAACTTGGTTTATGGAGTATTTGCAGCCTTCCCGCTTGGGAAATTTTTAATAGCCAATCTACACCATGGTAAACTATATGGATTTGTAACACCCCAGCTGTCTATTTCTTGGGCCAAGAACAATGTAATGTAACATATCTAACAGAGGAGAAAAATAGACAGACTTTAGCTTACTCTCTGGTAATTTTTTTATTGTAACCTTAAAAACATCATCTACTTTTGCATCTAAGCCAATAAAATTGATGCATATTAATATAGATTTATTAAATAACAAAGTTACAGACAGTAACTTTAACTGAACTGCTGCATGCTTTTGTATGTGACAGTGTTATTTGTTTTAAGTAAAGTAGTACAAAGTTAATTTAGACTTCTG